>NW_010557090.1:11354-38607 GCF_000687285.1 Phaethon lepturus | reverse complement strand
CGGGCTGCCCGGCTCCGGCACGGCGCCGTTACCAGCAGATGGCAGCTGGAGATCGCTGAGGTGCCGCTCCGCAGCGGCACGGAGGGAAATCTGGGGTTTCTCTGGCCTTACAAGTGCATCTTGCAAATCCTGGGTGACCTTGGCACGGGCTCGGCTGGGCCGTTAGGCGGGGGGGGGACTTAACCTTGCTGAGCAGGGGTGAGACTTGACCTTCCCGCTTTTCAACCCGAGACGGGGGTGAATGCACTAGGAGCCCCAGCAAGGACACAGAGAAGTGGCTCAGAAGGACATTGCACTTATGCTTGCATAAGAAAAAAAAAAAAAGAAAAAAAATCAAACAATTCACAGGCTACATCACTCCTCCCTCCACCCCAAGCTCAACCCCTGAAACCACAGCCATTTAGACCTCATTTTCTAACCTCATCCCACCTCAGACTTGTGCACGCAGGTCCCAGCCAGGCCCCAAATGCATTTTGGGCAGAGTAACTCAGAGTGCAGGAGCAACCCCTGCTCTCCGTCCACACCAAAGCCTCACTCACAACACACCACACTGCCAGGCTGCAGCAGTTCCCCACAGCACTGGGCCCAGAAGTGAGCATTAGCCTGCTATTACCACTTGCTGCTTTTGTTTTCAGGCCCCACTGCTCAGAAAGGTCCCTCTCTCCATCCCAGTCAGTCCTGCAACAGGAGCATCTCACTGCACCATGCCACAACTCCTCCTCCAGCTCCACATATCCTTCTGAGATGTCCTTGTCCTTCTTCTTGTCCCTCCTCCTCCTTCTTCCTCCTCCTCCTCCTTCTCCCAGCTGATGGCCCAGGTGGGCTATTTCACAGAAAGGAGAGCTACAAATCCCAGCTCACTCAGGGCAGCTGTGGGAAGTGATCAGCCCCACCCCTCCAGCTCCACATATCCTTCTGAGATGTCCTTGTCCTTCTTCTTGTCCCTCCTCCTCCTCTTCTTCCTCCTCCTCCTTCTTCCTCCTCTTCCTCCTTCTCCCAGCTGATGGCCCAGGTGGGCTATTTCACAGAAAGGAGAGCTACAAATCCCAGCTCACTCAGGGCAGCTGTGGGAAGTGATCAGCCCCACCTGCTCACCCAGAGGAGCTTGCTTTGGGGAGCTGCAGAAGTGAGAGGATCCACCCGTTCCCTGATGAATTGACTGAATAATTGGTCCTCTGTCAAGAGGCCATGATGGGCTCTGCTAATGTAACTGCTTGGGTTACCCTCTCAGGCCAGGCAACAGGAATGCTTTATATTAAAATATATAAAATTCCCAGAGATACCCCATCAACTTTAAAAAGTCCCCTGTTGCCTAAGGGCCAGATCCACACCTGATCCCAGGGTGTAAGGAAGCACTGTGCACCAGCAGGCCCCTGCACAAACATGTAAGTGAAAGAGTAGGTGGTGTGTCCCACCAGGGTGACTTCTGGGGGGCCTGCAGCACGGCTAAATCTGGGTCCACTGTCCCCCTGAGCAGTGTCTTACCCCCAGGAGGATACTCTGTGTCCTGGGTCCTTGCAGCCTTCCACAGGCAGCAGAGAGATGACTCACACACAGAAGCTTTTCCTGTAAAGAACAAAAATGGAAATAGTGTTTTTTCTCTCCCTGCCTCCCCCACCCCGTCCCCAAAGCTCCAGTTCTGCAGAAATCAATGGAGCCAAACAAGGGACTAGACAACACATCAAGCACTACCAGTTTAATCCAACCCAGTTCCTCAGTTACCAACGTCAGCCTCCTATCCAAGCTTTCTTTGGCTTTCATCTCTCCTTTTATCTGTGTGCTGTCTCTGGTTTGCCCCTTCTGGTTGCTACTGCTTTGATCTCTTGAACCTCTGTAATCCGGAGCTGAATCCATGATAGCTTATGCTGAAGAGTTTGCACGTTTTCCCTGTTGTTACACTCTTTACATTCTTTCTTTTTTTCTCCCCTGAAACTTCAGGCAGATTCTGTCTCTGCAGCAAATGGGCATTTTAGATGTCCAGCCTGGGCAAGTGACTCTTTTACAGTTCCCCCAGACCTTTGGATCTTTGCATCTCTGGTTTGGGATGGTGGTGCTGCTGGTTTTTGGTTTCTTCCATCACAACGCAGTAGCAATTCCCACTGTGCAGGCTAAGGGCTGACCTGGCTTGTGGAGGTCTGCACAAGCCCCAGCATTAACATTGAGGTTTGTCTATGCCATGTTATCTGGCCCCTAAGTGGCACGGAGAGTGTCTACTGTTCCATGAATAGTTTCCTTGGACAAGTATGGGAGACACAGTGGGAGCTCAGTCTGTGAGCTAACTCATTTGATTTCAGCTCTTTTGATTTCAGCTATTTTCTTATCCAAAGGTAAATGGTGATTCTTTATTTCACCCCGACTACAGTGAGAAGAGGGAAAAAAAGATAACAGCAGAAGGATGAACAGGGGCTTTTCAGAAAGTTTTGCTATTCCCAGGTAGGGATGTAGCCATCAAGCAGTTATGGGAGCCCTAGTCTTTCCCATCCTGGGGAGCGCAGAGCACTACAGTAGAGCCAGAGCACTGCAGTAACCCTGTGGATTCCATGCGAATGGCACTCTTGGCTCGCCTGCTCAAAAAGCAGCCCTGCATGTCGTTCACTAGTAGTTTTAGAATAACTACATGCAAAGAAAGTGCCCTCATTTTTAATTAAAAAAGTGGGAGAAGGAAAACATGAGAAAACATGGTTGTGCCTTGAACTTCCTAATTCTTCACCGTAAGGGACAGTGCCAGGGCAGCGCCTGTCCAAGCTCTCCCTTGTGGTCTCTGCCTGATACGGACTCAGACAGAAAGGAGCAGCGAGTCCCTGCCCTGGACTTCGTGCCCAGTTTCCAGTGGTACAGACCTGTCTGAGGCCAGCCATTTCCCCCCGTCCCCAGAGCCGCCGCAGGGTGGGGGCTCTTCGGCCCCCGGCCCCCGCGCTGCTGCAGGGTGCTCCTCCCCCCCTCCCCCCCGCCTGCGGTGCCCGCCAGCCGATGCAGCAACCTCTGCCTCTCCCTTACAACCAGCCTTCCCGAGCTGAGGGTGCTGCTGCCTCTCCTCAGGCTGATTCCTTTTGAAAGCAAAGCACATAGCATCAAGCCTGTGTTTATTTTCCCCTTAAATTAGGGTGGCTTGATTTTAATTGAGAGATCTGCCAGAATAAGGCATGTTTGTGCAGCTGTCATTAGAAATGCATCTTTTTCTTTTTCTTTTTCTTTTTCTTTTTCTTTTTCTTTTTCTTTTTCTTTTTCTTTTTCTTTTTCTTTTTCTTTTTCTTTTTCTTTTTCTTTTTCTTTTTCTTTTTCTTTTTCTTTTTCTTTTTCTTTTTCTTTTTCTTTTTCTTTTTCTTTTTCTTTTTCTTTTTCTTTTTCTTTTCCTTTTCCTTTTCCTTTTCCTTTTTCTTTTTTATTATTTTTATTTGTTTTTGTTTTTTGGTGTTCTTTTTCTTTTCCTTTTCCATTTTTGCCTTTTCTTCTTTTTCTTCTTCTACTTTCTTTCCCTTTTCCTTTTTTTTTAGTATTTTTATATTTCTTCTTTTTCTTTCTTATTTATTTCCTTCATTCCTTCCTCCCTTTCTCCCTTTCCTTCCTCCCATCTTTCCTTCATGTACCAACTTGCTTGATGCAACCCTTTCCAGGCTAAGCTGCCCCACTTGGAGACAAGAAAGAGGACAAAAGGGGAATAATTCCCAGGGGAGCTCTGGGGGACCCAGATGCAGTGGAGGTGTCACCTTCCTCTGAGTTCAACCCCATCCCCCGTATCTGATGTGTGAAAAAGCTGCTGAGCTTCACCTTCCCCTGTCCATGGTGATCTGGCGCATTTGTGCTCATACACCGGGCTGCACGCGGCTGGGGCTGGGCGACACGTGCCTGGTCCCCTCCAGAGAGAAGGCTGCAGGGGACAGCCTGACAACCCATGTCTCACAAGAAGATTTCCACTGCTGTGGCCCAGACTTCCCCATAATACACGAAATTTGGGAAGTTGCTGAAGGAAGGCTCCGGGTCCATATCATTCCCAGACCCGGAGTGGAACAGCACAGCTGTGTTTCAGGGCTGTCCTGGTTTCAGGCAGGGTAGAGTTAATTTTCTTCATAGAAGCTAGCGTGAGGCTATGTTTTGGATTTGGGATGAGAAAAAGTTGATAAAGTGCTGATGTTTTGAGTTGTTGCTGAGCAGTCAAGGACAGTCCAGCTTCTCATGCTGGCCTGCAGCGAGCAGGCTGGGGGTGCACGGGGAGCTGGGAGGGGACACAGCCAGGACAGCTGACCCAGGCTGGCCAAAGAGATATTCCATACCATATAACGTCATGCTCGGTATATAAAGCTGGGACGAAGAAGAAGGAAGTTGTGGAGGGACGTTTGGAGTTACGGCATCTGTCTTCCCAAGAAACCATTACGCGTGACAGAGCCCTGCTACCCTGGAGATGGCTGAACACCTGCCTGCCCATGGGGAGTAGTGAACAAATTCCTTGTTTTGCTTTGCTTGCGTGCGCGGCTTTTGCTTTACTTATTAAACTGTCTTTGTCTCAACCCATGAGTTTCCTCACTTTTACTCTTCCGATTCTCTCCCCTGTCCCACCGTGGGGCAGTCCCACCGTGGGGGAGTGAGCGAGCGGCTGCGTGGTGCTTAGTTGCTGGCTGGGGCTAAACCACGACAAGGGCTCTGATGGACAGTGACCCTGGGTATATGACACTGAGAATGTCTCTGAAAAGAGCAGTTGCCCAACAGGGAGAGGGCTTGGTGGTGTCCTATATGGCAGTGCCACCCCAGCATCCTCTAACCTCTCTAACCCTTTGCTTTATACCAGAGAAGTCTACCTTAGGGTGTGCGAAGCGGCCAGGGAGATGCAGTCCTGCCTTATCGTTGTTCTCATCTGGAACAGCTGGAAAAAGACAGTAGCCTGAGAAACTGGCTGACCTTCTTGATGCATTCAGCTGTCTAGCCTTATATTTGTCCTTTAAATAACTTGCCAAAAAACAAACAAGCCCAAAACAACCGATCAGCATGAAAAAAGAGCCCAAACAAAACAAGAGAGACTTCCGTTTCCAGCCTTGCCCTTCTGCAGTGGCTGCTCTGAAGTAGTTTAATCTAAACTAGGCTTCGGCAATTGCTGGAGAAAGCGATGTCCGTGGTGGGTATTTAGAGACTGGGGCTCGCCTGCCGTACACTATCCGGGGGTTTATTACCTGCTGAAAAAGCTTAATGTGCTTCAGGTGCTACGTGATGTCCAGATGTCGTGACAGAAGCAGCTTGGAGAGTGCTGGTGATCGAAATGCTGCTGGGAGAATGCAGCGACGTTAGTGCCCAGTGTGATATTCAGTCCCAGCTCATCTATTAATACAAAGACACAGGAATGGCCAAACTGGTTAGTACCAAAGGTCCACCCAGCCCGATACCCTGCCTATGGCAGCCAGCAGTAGTAGGTACTTAAGGAAGGACATCAGAACAGGGCACGCAGATCGTGGCTCAGGGCCAGTGATTTGTGGTGCTGGGATTTCCGGAGACAGACATAGTGTCTTTGTATTTAATACCCCCCGGTGAATTTTACTTCCAGGAATTTATCCAGCTACTTCTAAATCTCTTTGTATCCACAGTTTCCTGTGGCAAGCAGTTTCACAGCTTAACAAGACACATTGTTTAGTGTTGCCCATTTTTTCATGCCCTGAGGCTGGGTGAGTTTCCTATGTTGGATGCCACTCAAGATTAGCCCTGGACCCAGTTCACACACGAGAAATGGATGGGTGGGTGGATGGAGCCTGAAGTAATGTGGCTCTTAGGATCAGATGTGCAATTATCAGCAGGGTGTGTTTTAGGAGCCAAGACACGGCTCCTCACCTGCCCGGTTGTTAACAGGTCACACGTTGCTGTCTGCATTATGGAAAAAGTGAGTTTTCAAGAGTGAACAGGAACAGGATAGGATGGGCAAAATCTGGGTAGCGAATGCAGGACGGCACGGGAGAAGATGTGCTTGTCAGGTTGGTGGAGAACAGTGTGACTGAAGGCAGCATCCCTTGTCAGGAAAGTGGAAAGTGTGTTCGAACGGCTTTATGCCCAGTTCAGGTAAGTAAAAGAGAATTGCAGGCAGTGGTTCGTATGCAAAGGCTTAGAAGCAAGACCTTAAAGTGGGAAATCCTACAGGGAGAAAGGATACAGCACCCACTGTGGCAGCATGTGAGAGGGCCCATTTCCCTGCGGAGGTCAGTGGACTGACCTGGTAAACACGGTTGTCCCTTTCATTTGAGAACTGACAGCTTCCCGGCTAAAACCCGCCACGTGGCGAGGCATCTGCAAGGTAGAATAGCTGTGTTTAAATTAGGTCACCCAAGAAGTTCATCTTATCAAAGTCACCTGCATCATTTCCACCCTAATGAGGAACAGTAGTTGATGGGAATTGTTCAGCAAGCTATGGCTCAGGAATAGGCGATTTAGAAATTATTCTGAAATCCACATATGGTAAAAGCGTCACAGTGCTTTATTTCCCCACCAACACAACGGACGGAGCAGAAGTGGGAATGTTTTCTACTTAAAGTCCAATTTCCAGAATTGCTCAGCTTCCATTTAGGCAACAAAGTCATTGGCCAGATGTGGGAAAGAGCCAGTCGAAGGGTTGGTGCTGAGCACTTGTATGTCACTCCTTCCTTGAAGGAGAAATTCAAAGCCTTCTCAGCTGTCTGGCAGCCTTGTGCAAGGGCTATTTATGGATCCAGAGCCGGTTTAAAAGCTGCATGGTTCACCTCAGGCACACGATAGATGGTCAGCCCATATTTCTGGGAAAGTGGAGTGCAATTCAAGATTTCTTGTAACTTTTTTTGTTCACCTGACACACACACTCCAAAGACAGTGAAAGATGAGAAAATAATATGGGCTTGATAAATGACCAAAAGAAAGTTTCCGATCTGTAGCGTTTCCCATTATTCTTCTTATTCTTGGCATCAGCAGAGTTATGGCAATCTTCCCCCTGCTCCCCCCTCCAAGCTCCACTCCCCCTTCACTAGTTTTTTTTTCCTGTCAAATTCACAAGAGTGGCACCTGGGAGCATTTTGACCAAAGGGAAATTGAGCAAAGTTGCCTCTTTTCAAATACATTTTCTTAAGGGACTGGAATGAATGAGAATCATAGTCATAACATGGCTAAACAGTCTTTGTTTAACTTAATGCAATATAATAACCTAAGTGTTGCAACACAGCTCCTTGCTGTGACATCCTTTTTCCATTTGCTTAATTTTCACCCCAAACACAAGCTGCTAATAAGCTGCTGAGAAAATACAGCTCTTGTGACAAAATCCAGAAACTGAGACCCTGTATGGTGTGTTAGGTACACAACTCTTATTTGGACTGGCAAGTGGCACTGAAATTGGTACTGCAAAATATATCCATTTTTCTCACTGCCAAATGTGATGGACAGATGAAAAGGGAGGGCTGGAGAAGTGGACGGCAATGAGCAGAGGACAAATAAAATAAAATCCCTGACAGAAAGTAACATGTGAGTTAGAATAGACATGTGATTGCCGGCAGGGAAATGCAGGATGCGGGGTGCTTTGTCGACAGCCAAAGTTAAAATAAATGTCACACTGGAACTGAAAACTGCAAGATTAAACTCCTCTCAGTGATTTATAATTTAAGAGAGAAAAAGGCAGACAGACACCCAGTGACTGGGCTCAAAAGAAAAACTCCTATTGACTTTAGTGGGTTTTGGAGCAGGTCCAGCGCAATAAAGGTTCAAATCTGATCTCTGGAGTCAGAGAGTGTTTGGCCACTGATTTTAATCAGCAGAATCAGACTCTTAATCAAAGTTTGTTTTACGTTTCCTGCTTTTTTACTTGCTCTGTAGCAAATCGGGAAGTCATACTTGTTTTGGGGGGGTAAGTGAAAGTAAATAGAGACTGCCATAAAATCTGTGACATCTTTAAATTAAAACACAGTTTCATTAAGGAATATGACTAAACATTTCCCTTTCATTTTCCCAAACCAGCCCAATGCTTTAGAAAAGCCTGAAATAAACTCTGGTTTTATACAAACAGCAATATTTTGAAAGTTTCACAAGTTGTCCTGAAGATTGTTGGGGAAGGGGTATTTCCCTAAAAAAACAAGCAAAAGTCTGTCTTACTCAGTGAAAGCTGCAAAATGCTATATTTTATGTGATTTATATAAAACGCTTTATACAAAAATGACATGGGACCATGTGGAAAATAGGAAATAAGATGCAAAGACCTTGGTTCCCAGATCTTTATCCTTCCCACACCTATTGCGTTCTGTGACTTTTTCACCAGGGATTTCCAAACCATAGTTGAAGAGTGTGTTTGCTAGGCACTGGATCCTGAGGTTCAACCTGCGTAAGGAAGGACAGAATGAAAAACAATAAAAAATTTCAACTTTGGCCACTCAAACCCATTCTAAGAGTCTCAAGCATGTTTTAAACAACATCAGTGTTTGTGGAAGAAGTGTTCAGCACCTTATTTCCTGTGTAGAAGAGAAAATGTCTTACAGAGGTCTTCGCCTTTGTGAGAGTGGATGATTCATAAGCATATAGTAAAGAAAACAGATAAATACTGTCGAGGGTCTCCATATTCTGGAAGTGACTGTTCAGGGACTCTGATGCTCCCCAGGTTGCTCTATTAGTCCTGAGCAAATTGGCATTCCAGCCAAAGCGAAGATCGCGTTTGACATGCTTCCTTCGGTAATACTTAGCTAGTGAGAGAACGGGAGGGAGCCAAAGGTAGACTTCAGCCGTATCCAAGTGATCTACCTTGGGGTAGAGGTGAGGGGTGGTGAATTCAAGCACGTTTTATTTGGTTATTGATGGTGTTACTCTTTTACTTGTTTATTGGATGAGTAAGTTTTACTTTCAGTTAGAGATTCTGAAAGTTGGAGCTTCACCAGGTGACACTGGTGATACCCAAGCTATTTTTACAAGCACATACAGGAGACTTCGGTCACCAAGTCACGGCAATGCCATGCAAAAATGACATCCTTCCTCACCCCCATCCTAGCCAGCTATGCGCAAGCAACGACTTTGTGACATCTGTGAAGGCTTTGGTACAAGTTTAGCAGAAGGGGAAGCAGAACTGCTTTCATACCCCAAATTTATTTTAAGTCCAATGAACAAACATACATTGCAGTGCTAGGGAAAAACTGCAATCCACAGAGAGAAATAGTCTTTACTGTATTTCTTCTAAAAGTCTCTAAAACCAGGCAGATTCCAAATCTCAAAATCCTACGACTTGCCAAAAGAAGAAATGCACTGGTTTTCATTTCATATGGTAAATATAAAAATTACTGTGTATCTCTTGGTTTGTGCTTAGTTTTCTGTAGCCTTACTGCAGATTTCTACAGAATCTCTTATTTCTATCTGTTAAAAATAAATAAAATGGATGATTAAAAGTTTCCAGTGTTTCAGAAGTTTTTATCAGGCTTTGTCAAAGTGCTCCTGGGCAGTTCAAAGGGCTGCCTGAAGGGATTATAGCTCGCTCTTGTTAGTAGGATTCTCTGCATAGAGACCTAGCTCAACAAAACTGAGCCAGAGTCATGGTTTTGTGAGCAGAGTCCTTTCTAACAGTCAGGATAAAAACCTTCTCTGTGCCGTGCTCCTTCATGGTTCTGACTCTTGTGTAGAACTATAGACAAAAGTCTCTGGAGTAGAAATTTCTGGTGGACAAGAGCCAACATATGGAGCAGGTATTGTTCTGGCCCAGAAACCATGGCTGTGATCATCAAGGAGAGGAATAACTAACTCAGTGGGATAGCTAGAAATCACATAGCTGAGATGGGAAGATGTCTTAACACCAACACTGGGAAAAGAAAGAAAAGATAAAGGCATAAAAGAAGGTAAAAGGCTTTCCCTGTTGAAAAAAAAAGTAGTTCTTACAGCAGCTTCTCTAATGCATAAATATTAGCAAAAACCTCTAGAAAAGATCTCTACTTTGAAGAAGGGAAACGTCTTCATCATTCGAAGGAGTTCCTTGCTGCCAGAGATGAGAAGTCAGCACAGCTGCAATGTCTTACAGGCCTTTGGTTCAAAGGACAAAATTACTCAGGAGAGTACGAGCAAGATTGTCCACATGAGCCACAAGTGGAGACAAACATGACTCGTGGACAAATAAAAACTCCAAGAAGCAATACCCAGAAAAGTAGTGACGTCTGTCTCTGTGAGACTGGGATTAGATCACACATTAATTGTGATTTTTGTTTGACATTAAAAATACCTTTGGAGCAGACTTTGTGTAACAGCAGTATTGCTGGAAAGAAAAGGTCCTGAAAAATGTCTTTATACTTTTCTATATGTGTGTATAAATATTAAACTGCCTTCCTTTCAGACATGCCACTGAACTCTGTGCTTGTTTGGATGTTGAACCTGGAAACTTCTCAAAAGTTTTGCGTACGGATAATTCATGAGTTAAAGCCCAAATTGAAATGCCATGTTACAACTTGTAGAAATGTTAGACAAATATAATGACCATATTTTCCAGTTACCTAATACCCACTCAAAATATAAAACCCAAAAGAACAGAATTGTTTTCATTGCTGTTAACCAGACAATATCACTCCAACTAAATATAGTATGTGATGAAACCAATTTAAATATTGTCCAAGTATTTAACACTGTAAATATTAGACTTAACACTCCATAAAAACAGGCTTTGATGATGCAGGCTGACAAAAGGAGACTAGTTAATTGCAGATTACATCATGGCTAGGACAGCATCACTGCTAGGACAGCCACGATAAATGTGAGGTGCAAAGTAAATCTAATAAAATAAAAATTGTCTCTGTTTAGTGTCCACCTTTATCAGTTTTGCTAACCTTTCTTAGCAAAGATGGGGGAAAAATGTAGTCCCAGGTAAAGAAGTATCTGGAGTTCAATGCATTCGTGAAGCTTGCATTTAGGGACTGAGTCAGTAAAACATCCAAACCTGTGTTTGACTTCTCGGGTGCGTTCATGTCCCTTTCCTTACAGTGGGAGTCATATGTACTTCTGACATTTTCCTATGGTGGGAAGCTTTCCTGAGTCAGAGCCTGAAGCCTGTTAAACCTACTATAGGTTTCACAAGGGATAACGGCATGTTATTGGAGAGCATGGCACAGCTCCATCAGAGTTGAGGAAACAAAGGTCTAAAGCGTTTGTTGATAAATTAAATGTAATTCTTAAACTTCTGAGCTCAGATAACTCTGCTGAAAATTGGGACAATTTATTGGCATTGCAGGCCTGATTTTCTTGTAGCAACCCTGCATCCTTGTGTGTTTAATCAACTTTAGTTAATCTTCATTGATATCTGCCCAGTTATTAATGTCAAGATGGATTCTGCCACGTGTTTTAAGAAGGCAGGTCAGAGCTCTGGTACCAGGATATCCCCAAAGCCTGGAGGTAGGATGTTTCTACATGAGGACAGCTTCAGGTCCATATCAGTAGGAGACCGAGCTCTCAGGTGAAGCCTGGCTTCTCGCTTGCACTCCTGAATGATATGGAGGCACCACTTGATCACCCTCTCCTCTCCACTGAGGGCTCCCAAATGTGCCATATGGAGGCCTGCATTCTCGCTCACCCAAGATGACAGAAGTGCAGTTTAATGGACTACAGAAAATATATTGATTTCCCTGGGAGGGTAGCGGATAACTCCTTGTAAGGTCACATCTGCTGTGGCAGCAAGCTAACAAAGTATCTCGGGGGAGTCATTTATTGCCGAAATCACTGAAGGTCCTTCTGGTGGCTAAGGATAACAACAAGTGGTTGCCACCATATTTTGGACATAAAGCTCACGTACCTCCCAGAGTGCTGTTTCCCTCTCCTATTTCACAGATTTTTTTTCTCTCCTGCTCAATATAAGCTGAGTTCCTGCACTTTCTACAACGTCCTTCAGCGCCTAGAAAAACAACTAGAAATGCCGATGCTAGAAAGAGCCTCATGCTAACAAAAGGTCTGGTCTCAAAGTGGCTCATGAGGTCTTTTAACACGTCACAGTCATATCAAAATAATGATATGTAGAATCAGTGAGTCCAGCTGTCAATGTTGACACCCTTGAGCCATGAAAGGAGAGAAGTGATATAACCTAGGATAACTGTGGTTTGTGCAGGCCCACCCACACTGGCTGACTTTGCATTTGCTTTACACATGGAGGTGGTTACCTGCAGATACGTGTGGTTTGGGTAAGTTCATCTTGAGCTGGCGGCCAGCATTGTTTTGGTAGCAAAACTAGTAACTGAAGTCTGCGCCTGAGATAAAAACTGTTTTGTGCGTGTGTGTCTGTCTTTGCCTCTCCTCCATGTTGGGTGGTTACCTTCCTCTGTCTTGAGGGACACGGGATCACCCACAGCCATGGTCCACTTTGGTAACCGTTGCTGCGCGTTGTGCAGATTGCAGCAACAAAGCACATCTTCCACAGGCCAAGAGCAGGCTGGTCACAAGTGCAGGCAGGAATGGGATGCAGGCACCCCTCCAGCTTCCCTCGCTTCCACTGTATTTGCCTTTCTTAATTAACCCTGCACCATGTTACTGACCCAAAGACATGGCAACAGCACTGTTGAGAACTGCAGGGATTAAGACATTTGCGTTATAATGCCTCAGCCATGAGATCATAAATGCCCTTATGCTCTATTTTGTTATGCTGGGCTGATAATGGAGGCTGATAAAACTCCCACTTTCTCTGTGTGTTCAAGTGAGCTAATGTGTCTGGGCCCGTGAGATCCTGGCAGGCAGAGAAAGCAACAGCACAGAGTCCCCAATCTCGGATGTAATCAAATAATGAGGCTGTTTGAGGACATTACTTGTTAACATATTAGCAGGTACCAGGGGCAAGTGAGTGTTTATTTAGTCCTGGTGTAAAAGCATGTCTAAAATGATTTATGCCGGAAGCTGTTTCGCAGCAAACAGGCTGCTTTCATGAAAGCGGGTCAATCACCGTCTCCCGTCTGCCCTCATAAATCATATTCAGGTGCTAATGTAACCAAAAGGTTTATACAATCTGCACAATCAGTGTGGAGGTCTGGGTGGATACAGTAATAGCCTGCCTGCATAAATGCCTTCTGCCTCTAAAGGCTGATATTTGGGGGGCAGTCAAATGATTGATTTAAAAAAGAAAGAAAAGAAATAAACTGCCATGACAAGTAACAAAGTGTACATACAGTTTTCCAGCCACATTTTACATACACGGGAGTAACTTGCCACTGTCCAGATCTGCTGCTGGGACTGTTTTTGCATCAAGATAGCTTCCATACATATGCTCTAACAGAAAGTAGACCGTGATTTTAATGTAACAATGACAGACACCAGAAGCTCAACACTGTAAACAGAGATTGGCTATTTTCCCCAAATTTCCCTAGTTAAAGGTTGGTATCACATTATCGACTTCTTTTTCATGCTGGTGGAGTAATCCTTTGAGGGATGACATAGGTCTGGAAGGACCTGCTGGATCTACACCCAAAACACAAATTCATCAAATTCCATCTTGAAACTTGCCACAGATCTTTTTTTTTTTTTTTCTGATGTTTGCTTCTTTGTTCTCCCTTCTCTTGTTGTAGAGTGTTACAAGACTGCATTTCCCTTCTTCCCAGTTTTCAGCCTGAACTTTTTCATGGCCAGTTTATATTTACAGCCAGATTTTATCCTATTGTTCATGTCGTCTTTCCTATGCTAACATTGTCCTTTGATTCAAATAGCTTTTCTCTCCCACATTTATTTACCGCTGGATATGTTTCTAGCTTAGGTCTTCATGAGGTCTTAGACCACAGAGCACATAACCCCCAAAATTTGGCATGATCCAGAACTTGTGTGATTTGTGTTTCACTTCCTTCAGACAAAAATTTTATCATTTTGGTTCACATCAGTCAATAGTATCTTCTCTCAAACTTTGGTGGTTTGCATTAAACAAGAGAAACTATTTGTCACATAAGCCAATTTGGATCCGTTCTACAATGGTACATATCCTGGAGTAGCACCAGTAGCACACATCTTCTACTTACAAAGCTGCAGCTATCTCTTTTGTGAACACATTCATCAGCCAGCAGCTTCACTAGCACTGTTAGTGCTGAAAAAATGGTTCCAAAATGTTGTACCATAATAGTTTAATTTGGGGATGGTATTTTGTGAATACAAGTGGTAAATGTATTGTATGTTCTGAGGAGTGGCATCATATTACTTGTTTGCTGAAAGTGTCTGGAGACTTACTGATGGACTACGAAGCCCAGACTTTAGGTAATAACTGTGTTGATAGGACTTCAATAGTTAATTGCTCTTCATTATTTGCTTCTTATGAGTCATATTATGCCATTATGAAGTCAGAAACCGTTAGGAATTGAATAAGAAAACAGAAAGGGGTACTATGCAATATAAATAACCAGTCATGTGCAAAGATCAGTGAATAGTTGGTATGAGCAGATTGAAGGTAACAAATATTGTTAAAAATTAGTATCTGATGACTAGATGTGAGTAAGAAATTAATTTGTGGGAGTATTCAATAATAAACAAGTATTTCTGTGAGTGGAATAGCTAATTAAGATGCTATTCTATAGATTTGTGTCTTTTTTAAATTCTATCCTCATCACAGTAACCCACTTTCTGTTCTTGGTAATAACCTGCTGCTAGGCCATGGATAGCTGAGCTTTTTGTATATGCTGATCTTGCAAAATCAAACTAAAAAGGATTAAGTAAATCCAGACTGTAAAGCAGCTCACTGGGACACAAGAAGGTGAGTTTGTTTGATGTGCATCATGGATAAACAAAGCTGCATCTGGAAGGCATGTGGTAGTTTGAGTTACAAACCCTGTGTGTTTGTAACAATCCCTGTATTATGTCCTTTTTGGTTAATTTGTGGTAGACCCACAGTATCGTTTACAGCAAGCATAGGTGCTGGTCGATTGCTAAGAAAGCTGATTTGTGAAGAGCAGAGGAACATTGAATCTAGGAAAACCCAGGTCAGTGGGTTAGATGCATAAATGAGATGTTCTTCTTTCTCTATCGGGAAAACTGATTTCAGGATGCTCCTAGGAAAAGAGGCTCACAAGTGTTCCAGTTGTTGACAAGAAGATCTTTAGACAGTGACTTCTTTCTACAAGAAAGTAGTGGCATCAGTCCTTCTTGTTTTTTTCTTTTTTTTTCTTTTTTTGGCACTCTAGACAAGATGATGGGAATCATGGTCAGAACTCGTATCACCTTGTATTTTTCAATTTTTTTCCTTACTGTTAATTTATTGAATTATTTGAGCTAATCTAACAAGGCATATTGATAAATAGAGTTGTCTTAAATATTCTTCTCAAGTATCTTTGAGTTGCATGCTAATTAGGATGTGAACTTGGTTGGGTGTTGGTTTGACTAGTTGGCCATCATCAGATGGGTAGCCACTGTCAACTGCTCTATTCTCTACTCCTCCAGAGACTTGCTGCGTGACGTTGGGCAAGTGTTCTTGCCCTTCCAGCTTGCTCTGTTTAGCTTGAAGTTCTTTGGCACTGAGGTTTGTGTCTGGCTGTAGACATGGCTAGCACTCAGCATGGGCATGGGAGGCCTCAAACTACACAATTCTAGTACAAAAAACAAATTTATAATAAGACTGGTTATTGCACAGAATGGACTAGCTTAACTGTGTCAGTCTTATTCTGAGAATCTCATTTAGGCATCAAAGCCATCACCACAGAATGTAAATAGTCTTTCAAAAATTAAGTAACGATGATACATGAGCTGATTTTTAATTCTTTTAATCCAAGTCATGCACATATTGAGGCATTTTTCTGTGTCAAGTTATTTCACTTTTCTTCCTTTCTCCAAGAACCATTTATTGACTTAAGTCATCTGTCAATTAGACAATCAATGTGATCTTGAACTCTGACTTGGAAATCAATATAATAGGAGACATAATTAATACACCTATTGCCAATGATTAGACAGGTCTAACCTGATTAGCCAGCCAGCAGCACACATATGAAGAAGAAGAATAAAAAGTGCCTTTTGGCATTACCATTAAAATGTACAATTAATCATCAGCCCAATAGGAATCATTTGTTATTTATCAGTCCTAGAAAGGGAAACACATGTTCCAGAATGGCACAGAAGATGGAGCTCCCTTAGAAGTCTTTTACATGCTATTTTGCCTAAATAAAATAAAAATTTATATACTTGCCATGTTCTCAAAACACTGTACTCTTTTACCCATACAAAAGGAGAAGAGAGAAAAAGTAGGTATTAGCTTCCCAAGACTTGTTTAGGTCAACTGATAGTCAAACTGACTTGATTGATTAAACATTATGTACCTTTTGATGTATAATCAGACTAGAAAGCAAGCTGTTCTGTCCCCTATGCCACACTTGCCTGCTTGTGGATATTTGAATGTGAGCTAAAGCAGAGATGAACTTTATTACAGGAGAAACCACACTTGTTAAAGTCCAAGTGACTCTGTGGCCCAAGTAACCATACAAAGCCTGAGCAGGAGGATCCTGCTGCCATGGAGAACTTGAAACTGGATACATGAAAGAAGACAAATACCAGGAATTTTCAAACCAAAGTGGAGAAGTGACCTTGAGTCATGTGCTAACCCTACCCATACGCTGTGGGTTGCTACCTTTAGGATCACGGCTGCTACTCTCTGTTTCCTGCCCAAGGACCCTGGGCTGCGCTATGTCTCACCTCAGTCAGCCTAAACTGTCTGCTGTTGAGCTGAGTTTCACAGTTGTGCTAGCCATGATGCTTAAGATGTGAACCTCTCTCTCATTATGGGATGGTTCATGGCAAGATTCGTCTAACCTAATTGCAGTCATTTCAAAGTTTTGTTTCTGGACTACACCATTTATTGAGATTCCCACTGCAGGAATGGAGCGAGATTGGTGTGTTCAGTTGTGATTCATCTATCATGTCCAAAATACCAGAGATGAATGGAAGAAATATTGTGCAATGACCTTAAATGAGATACCTGTTGTTTAAAAGACTGAAGTTACAGGAAACAAATTTCACCCTTTCGCTGCAGAATTAAAAACCAAATTACCTGACTCCTAAAACAGACCCACTGAATAACCCTGCTGCCTAAACCCCTGTGACAGCCTTTCCTCAAGGTCATGAGATGAATGTAGGGTAATATTTAACATAGATGGGAAGAGAAAACAGAAGGAAGCAGGATGTGTTTCTGGGAAAGGCAGAAACAATATCTCTCTAGTACCACTAAACAGGATTCCAGGGACCATGGAGACATATCCTCCATGCCTTGGGAGAAGTCCCAGGTAAAGGTAGGAATAATAGAAGCAAATGCTCATGAAT
The DNA here is from genome assembly GCF_000687285.1 of Phaethon lepturus. Taxonomy (NCBI): domain Eukaryota; kingdom Metazoa; phylum Chordata; class Aves; order Phaethontiformes; family Phaethontidae; genus Phaethon; species Phaethon lepturus. Next base: position 21,402 of record NW_010557090.1, on the reverse strand, counting down.
TGCCTTACTAAATTTTTGTTACTGCCCATGTGTGAAAAAAACATTGCTGAGTGGCTAGCCAGGCAGCAGTCAGAAGTTTTTTCAATCTGTAATAGCACTCACCCATTAACCATAAATAATCTATATTTATTCAGGGGGTCCCTAACAAAGCCATGTGTACATTGCACAGAGCATTAGACTATCAAGGTATAAACTATTTAAAGCAGCCGGTGTTTGAATTGTCATTTTTTAAGTTTAACATTATGTTGTTTCAATATCTAAAACCTCCTTCCCAATGCAGCAAAAATGCAAAACACATTGAGAGAAAATGTAAAACATACTATCTTGATTATTATGAGTGCTCTGGATTGTGTCACAATTCACTATTAATTTAGACCACATTCCAGTGGCTTCTCCCTTCCCTCTGCATTCTGGACCAATCTGTCAGAGAAATACAACACCAATTAAATAAAAAATATATATGTGCACATATATATTTTAAAGACTGTTGCTTGGAGGAAATGTTTTGGGTATGCAGTCTAGGGAGGGTTGTTTTCCATTAGCAACTTGAAATGATGGGCTGATTTTGAGGGTCATTTGCATAATGAATTTCTTCTGGGCATCAGGGACATCCACACAGTCAATTCTACGAATACCATCATGGGCTTAACGGTGAGGTTTGTCTCAGCTCCGCCCACCCATGACGGAGACCCAAATGATGGTTAAATCTCCTCATTGAGAAATTGTTGCAGCCAGAACCAATTTATATTTTGGGAGAGGAGGAATGGCCTTGTGGTTACAGCTCCAGAACACAGTTCAGCAAAACTGGGTCGTGTTTCTGCTTCTTTTATAGACTTCCTGTGTGACCTTGGGCAAATCACTTATTCTTTTCCACCTGTAAAGTGAAGAAAATGAATTTTCCTATTTTCTCATCTTAAGAACATAAATTCTTTGGAGTGAGGGTAATCTTATCTTGGGTTGGGTTGGGTTGTGACAGTTCTAGGCTAGCATTGTCTTAATAGAACTATTGTGAACACAATATTTATTTAGGGCATTTTGACATCACTTTGTCCAAAGCAGCTTTTGGAAGGTTGTTTTTTTTTCCTCATGCACATAGTCAAACTTTTCAGAGATTCTAAGGATGTTTTGCCACTTTTCTGGCCACATAGCATGCGGTCAGTATGGCAGGCATGTATTAAAGAGGCAACAACTATTCTTAGTCATCTCTGTTGCTCTTTTGCAAAGCTGAAATGCCAAGTTTCAGAGCATCTTTTAGAAACCCCAGAGAAAGGTTTTATATTGCAGTAGGAAATTGCGCAGAATTCACCCTACATAAGAAAAAGGACCATGTCATGGTTTAGCTCCACCAGAAGAGTGCAGAGATCATTCTCAATCTGTGAGGTTTTGATGTACTTGCTTTTTGTGCCAGTGGTGGTAGTAAATTTTGGGCAAGTAATTTGGGATCCAAACTCTTTGTAGTTGAACAGCACAGTTGCAGTATCTTTATCTAGTTTGTACCCAGAGGGAACCACAAATACCCAGCTGAGCACTCCCACTTCTAGTTTCTTGCTTATGGGAGAAGAGCACGTCTCTCAGGGAGGACATCAGCTCTCCAAGTCGCTGTCAGTGTGCATGGGACAAAAGTTTAAGGGATTAAGTAAGAGACAAAAATAAAAACTTTGTGATCTGTGCTAGGCAAATCCCATAAGTACTTCTCCTGAATAGCATAAGTTTTCAAAGGCTGCCCAGGGTGATCTAACTGCTGAGTCCTGACTCCAGTGGGAGCAAAGTTTGGCAAATATGGAGCAGGGGTTGGGGAAAATTCTTCCCTTGCTGAGTGGTTCTGCTTTTAAAATGACATCTTTTTTTCTCCAGAGACACAGGCCTTTCATGTGCTGATGCTCAGCTACTCCTCTGAGGGATAAAACCAGACTATGAGGGGTTTGCTCCAGAAAGATCGGAGCTGGGTTTCAGTCTGATAACTCAAAGTTATTGTCTTTGTCATCTTCCACCCTTTGCTGTAGTGTCCAAGCTGGGAGAGTCATCGCCCTGTGCTCCTGCCGTAGCCTGCGGCAGAGCAGAGTACCTCCAGGAGGACTCTGTCAACTCCACTGATCTTTTCCGCTGACTGGAGAGGGAGCCTAATGCAGGTGTTTCAGTGAAACTTATACAATCCAGATGTAAATCCAGTGGCAAGTCCCTCAGGATTAGACGTGTCTGGAAATGAACGTTATTGGGCTGATAAGATTTCTGAGCATTTTTTCCACAGGAAACCCACTGATTTTCATCTCTGGGTTTGGCATCCCAGCTCCCTAAGGCTCCAGGAGAGGCATACCTTGCATTGTCTGTGACAAGATATGAACAGGAGAGCTCAAGCTGACATGAAGAGCCAGGCTGGGATGGCAGTTAGGAAGGAAAAAACACTCTATTCTTTACTGTCAACTTTGAAAATGTGTTCAGGAAAGGATTACAATGTCAAGATGGTAATACTGGTTGCGTAAGAGTCACTGTTTGGAGGCAATCGTTATTTGGAGAAAAAGCTGAGAGAAGAGGCCATTCACTTCATTCCTGCCGATACGCCAAATAAAAAGGGATCAGTTAAACCACAGACAAGCCCCTTTTTGCTTTTGTAGCTGTTCATTTTTTCCATCAGAGCTCAGACCACGAAGTTAAATTCAGTAATGAAAACCTTCCTTGCAGCCAATGGCTTTGCCGTGCCCTAGACCAGAATGAGGCTGAGGTGAAATGGAGTCGATCCCCAATTCTCTGAACTGCAGCGGGACATACAATGGTCTGAGCTTTAATCTTCACACAGATGAAACCGTTGCAGTGGGACTGGTTTCTGGGCTGATGTTTCTCATTGCTCAGTTAGCGAGAGCCTGACAGGAAGCAGAGAGATGTTATCAGTTCCCACCGCTCCAGACCATCAGTCTAGCTCTGCTGGCATACCTGACAGCTCGAAAATGATCAGGTAGCAGCTGCTTTTTGATTTCTTCTATTATCTCTAATCCACTGCCTCATGAAATGGTTTGTTAATGCTTTAAGGACAGCCTAGCGAGGGGAGTGTCGTTTCCCCTCTAGCCAGCAGGTAGAGCCAGCAAGCCTTGCATCGTGTCACAGGTTAACGGCAATTTCGCGAAACCTCAATTAAAAAGCTTCCTCTCTCCCTTCCTCCCCCAGAGAAAGCCCCGAGTCTAACAGTAATCCTAAATGGGAATGAAGCATTTCACAGTTGGAAAATACTTGCACAGGTGACCTTCTGTAAGGAAGATTTCAGCATTGCTCAAGTGACTGCACGAGTAAGACTATGGGATGGGAATCTCATTGGATGTAAAACAGCATCCAAACTGTCCTAGCTCTGTATTTGGCTTTTTTGTAGGAAAACAGAAAAAAAACCCCACCAAAAAACAACACCTTTCTGCTTTTCCACAAGCATGTTCCTTACTCTGCAAGGGGTGGTGGCCCCAGCCAAGGCTGCTCTGGGCATGTTTGAAGCCATGATGTACTTCTTTCTTCTTCTCCACTGCAATCATGACTTTGAGTCATCATCTCCTTTCTTTAGCACTTAGAAGTGAAAACAAGGTAGTGTGTCCCAGAAGCTCTGTTGGTCCATGTGCTCCACACCACAGGCAGCAGAGCTTCACACTGGCCACCACCTATGTACTTTTGTCCCCACCAGAACTCATCTGTCCATCTCATGGTCAGCAACATGGCCTTAAACAACTTGTTTTACAAAAGAGTACACTTCAGCTTAGATTACACATTGTGTTATATATAAGACAAAACTTAAATAATTCTACAAACAATAGTTATATATAAATAATATATAATTTCTCATCATAGCACGTGTACACAGACATCTTTGATTATTTTTGTAAATCCTTAAACTGTTCCACTTCAGCCTATGATCACTTTGTATAATTTCATTTTAATATCATTAATGACCATAGGTCTAATTTCTTGTCTCAAAAATATAACTGACATTATAATGTACCTACACTTCTTGTATAAAGAATGTAGAGAGTCTTTTTTCCACCAGTTCTTTTAAAAAAACTTTTGAATTGCTCTCCAATACAATTTCTAGGCTTTCCCAGCACAGTCATTTATCTCTGATAGGCACGGTTTTTCAGAAAGAGGTCAAGGATGGTGAAAGTTGCTATCACATCACAAGAGCTGATAGTGCCACTTTCCCCTCAAGGCTTTCTTTGGCTTGCCTTGCAAGGCCTCTTTCAGTTCCCTTGACCCCGCTGCCCTGCTCCTTTCTACTGATAGAAGAGAATTACTAATAGAGCTCCGGTTTTCACCGGAGCTGCATAACCGCTGGGATATGGCAGTAAAAGACACAAACATACACTTACAACAGCTAACCCCTCCACCTCCTAAAATCCATTTTCCTTGAGGCCTTTGATCTGGGGCAGGTGGGAAAGAAAGCAAAAAGCCTCTGGGAGAATTACGACTGCAGTGCCTTCCTAGGTGGCATTGCCCCTTCCTTGAGACTCCCCGTGCCATTAATGGCTCCTTTGTGCCAGTGTGTATCAGACCACCAAGGCATTTACCCAAAGGCTGTGCGTAGAATAAAAAGTAACATTTTGCTGCTTCTTTCTGAAGGTCAGATTCATTTCAGTCACACAGCAGTTCATGCGCCGGCAGACGGGTAATGGGACAGCAGGTTGGGGGAGGAAGTGTTTTTCTCACCTCTTTCTCTGTTCTCTGGGAACAGCCATGGCTCCTCACATAAAGCGTGTGCTCCTGCTCCCCAGTGTCGACTCCCAGTCTCCTTAAACCACCTGATAAATCCCCTTTTTATTCATCTTCCAAAATTCACTAGCAAAGAGGAATAGTTCATCTCTTTGCAGTGTCATTGTGGCCTCAAAGGCCAGGACTGAATAAACACGCAGCTCTGCTCCCGGATGTTTTCTGCTATTGCAGTTGTGTCTTGCCAGGACTGCCAAAATGCTGGTAAATATTCCCATAATTTGCAGAGATTACACGCTGGACAGGTGAAATAGATGGTAATCAGCTAACTGGGACACCTGAAGAAGACCTCTACTGTACTTCTGCACCTAAGTTTCAAGGATTGGTGAACAACTCATACCTATCCCTGTGTCAGCTGCGTACAGGAGAGGTCAAAGAACCATGGAAGATCCTCCTCAGTCTGTTGAAGAACCTTAAAAAAAGCAGAAGTCTCCAAAAATGTTGTTTTGCATCTAATGGACATAAGGGAGAAGTGAGTATGTTGTACAAACTCCTTGTGCCCAGTCAGTGGCATCAGGTACGAGGAAATTCTAATTGCAGCTGGGCAGGGAATAACCAGATGCTTCTATGGAAATGGCCTGCTGCCCTGGAGTGGAGGCTCGTGGAGAAGACAAGCACCTTGCTCATCCTGGTTTCCTCTTTCCATCCTCTCAATCCCTTTTTGGCAGCAGGAGCAGCAACCCACAGCCCCAGGGACCTCTCTCTGCTTCTCTGTCCTACTCGCCCTCTCATCCTGCTCCTGCCACCTCCTCTCCTCCCCTTGGGCCTGGTACTCATCATCCACAGACCATGGCAATGCAGCTGTGCCTATTTCACGGAAGAGCCCGGAGCCAGTTGTGCAAGACATGTTCAACCCAAGGAGAGTGCTTTTCTCCACCTGTGAATGCTTTCAAACTACATGGAGGGTGTCCCAGGCAGAAAGTCTGCTGTGTGTGACTCAAGCAGTGCAAGAGCAGTTTTAAGCCAAAGGCAGAAATGTGACTTTCAGTCAGGTTAATCTGATCCCCATCCAGCTGCCTTGGTTTGAAGAGAAACACAGGTGCATTATTTCACCATTTTTCCTGAGTCTCCCAGAAACCCTTTGCATTGAAGGCTGCAGACACAAGCACTGAAGTGCTGGGTGTCCAAGGCAGTGGCCGAGTGGAATTTCGATTTACAGCCATGGTGGCTTTGGAAAAGTCATCGTATTTTTGAAACAAAAGAAGGAAACAGAAAAGAAAAATAACAAGGGCTGATGATGTATCTCCATACGATCTCTCATGATAAATTCTCAGTAAGGGTCAGAGAAGCCCATTCCAACTGAACAGAAAAAAATGTGCTTGAACCCATGATCATTAGGCTGACTTGGAGGAAACACTCGTTGACTTCTCAAATCTCATGCATCTGTGAGTGAAGCATTGAGATCGGAAATTGAGAGTGATTCCTTTCCCCAGCTACCATTCTTAGACAACACTGCTCAGTTGTGTAACCCCCTGAAGATATTAAAATGTCTTTCTCTTCCTGTAAGAAAAGATTTTATTTTCCTTTCCTTAAGACATTAATTACAGGGTCACTGACTTTGGCAGATTACTTCCTAAATTGAGTTGCATCCTGATATCCTATATTTTATTGTGATGACCACCCATCTTGACAGTCACTTGGGCTTGACCTGAGATTATCCAACACTGAAATCATGACTCTTTAAAGGGAAAGGATTAATGGCTGTTTTAAAGTGATCTAAGATCATTGAAGAAAGTCACAAGCACTTGCCTTTCTCCAGTTCCTGGCCATACAGACCTGCTCCCCTTTCTGTTTCACCATCAGCCATCACATAGCTGGACGGGGAGTTCAATCTGGTCATCTGGCTGAAAAAAAGTAAAATAATTTCAAATGTCTTCTTGTTAGGTGGTTGTAAACTGGATCAAAGAAGAGTTCTGAGTCTTCCACAGCCATTGATGCCACTATAAGAAGGACACAGGAGTAAATGCCTGCTCTGGCATTAGCAAGGTCTTGGTAAACTGTGGGAGAACCAGTGTCTCCTCATGGGCCCCAGGGGTGGACCATGGGAAAGCACTGGAGACCTGTGAACCTCAGATCAGGTCAGTATCTACACTGTATAGAAACTACCAAACCAAGGAATGGCACTCATACCCCACCTATCTGACCCAGGCAGGAGCTCAGAAGGAGCAGCAGAAAGGAGCTTAGGTTTGTCTCCTCAGAACAACAGTTGGTTCATGTGAAAGAATGGACCCCAGGTTCTTAAGTCTCTTTCTCATCCCTGGCTTTCACATCTTAGTCTCTGGTTGCATGTAACATGAATGCAGTGCCATTCACTGGATTTCCCTAAACCTGCACTTTTCCACTGAGTCTTTGAAGTACAGCCCATCATCAGACTGAAACAAGCTCTCTGGCATTTGCGAACTTAGATATTTTTGTAAAAAAACATCAGCTTGTGTTTTGAAGTTGGTGATAGAAATTTCCAAAATTTAGTAGCTATCACAACAATGTGAGTTAATACAGAAATTCAGTCTTCCTGCTGCCCAGTGGAAAAAGAAGTGGCAGAGAGTTTTTGTTGTCCCACCTGCAGAGAGGGGCTGAAACCTCTGTTGCAACCCAGGGCTGGTGGAGACAACCCCTGGCTGCAATTTTAGATCAGCACGGTGTCCTTGCAGAGTCATGGGTCTGGCTGAAGCATTCCTTCATCAATAGGCACCATTTATCACTGAGATGCGGCTGGGTTCCAACAGCGACAGAAGGAAAACACTGGCAATGTTTTCATTAAAAGGTACAAAAGATTTGCAGTGTAGCTGACAGAGGCCATATGTGACCTGCTTAGTGTTCAGCGGGGCTGATAAAGAGCAAAAGGAGTGTTCCGTGAAGGTAAGGCTATACCTCACCTTAATGAACAGCAACTTAGGGTAGGAGGTGGGAGAGGATGATCAGATTTCCTCTGACCTGCAGTTCAACTTCTTTGGATGCAACCAAGAGTGGCTGAGCTAGCAAGGTAGCACAGCATAAAAGGGGTGAGAAAAAGGGGGACACTTTTTTCTTCCTTAATGGAAAAGCTTGGCCTGAGGCTGTTCACAAGCTGCCAGCAGCTGCAATGATCTGCGTGCAAAACAGTGTGTTTTGCATGTCAGAGCCAAATCCTACCAGGAAAAGCACTGGGATCAGTGCAAAAATGTCCCCTGCTTCCACACACATGGACATGAAGAGAGAGACACATGAGCACACACACAGCCCCCTCTGCTATGGCCAATAAGACAAACTCTAGGACCTCACAGAGATGAAAACAGGGGATGAAACATGTTTCACGTTCATGGAAACAGTGGCTAACACTGTGTTTTGTCCAGCAGACATAATTTCTTTTGAAATCAAGCCTCTTGGATGAGCTCTTTCTGCCTTTTTGTAAATCCAAGCTAGTGAAAGAAGCCAGTATGAGTCAACCTGTGTAAGACCATTTTGGAGGTGTGGAGGAGCAAGACCTACCCGCTCTCGCCAACAAACCTTGCACATCCATTTTACACACAGGCGATCAGCCACAGCAGCAGTCATGAGCAGGATCACCAAGGTCTTGGCAGACAAAGCAAGTCCCCTATCACCCTTGGCTCTGTCAAGAGTCTGGAGAGCTGCATCTCATCTTCTGATTTTATATCCAAGACACACAGAAGTGCCAAGGGACTGTGGGCAGAAATTGAGACTGTTTCTTACAGTTGAGTCTGGTCTTCTCTAACCTGAGTCAAGACAAGATGCCTGTCAGTTCTGTTCATCTCATTGCTAATCTTCCCATCTGCCTGCTGCACGCACCTGTGCATTTTGCCTGACTTTTCTTAGTTACATATTTACAGAGTGTTTCATATTTGTCACCTTTTATTTCATTCTAATATTTTCAGTTGCTACTGTGAAGTCAATAAAAAAATCTTACGGAAGCAGAGTAGGAGGGACGGTCTCTACAATCACACCAGGTGGAAGAGAAGAGGGAAACAGACCTTGATCTTGTTTCATGCTGTTGAAAAACACTTGAATAAATTAAAGTTAAACTGGAGGACAGGGAGAGAGGAAGAGACTTGAAGTTGCTTCACTCCCCGTAGACTTGAGATCAGAGTAAACCACAGCTAGCTTGTAACACCAGCCACGGACACAGAGCCAGCTCTGTGGGCAACGCTCAATCCAGCCAGAGAAGAGGCTGCCATGCTGTGTTCAGCGGGGCTGAAGCTTTGCTCAGTTCATGGCTGAAGGCTTCTGCGCGCTGCTGGGGGCCTGGCTGCAGCAGTGCTGGATGGAGAACTCTGTGACTGCTTTATCAACCAGGGAAACAAACCGCCGTGGGGAGCTGGACGTCCCCACCACTGAAAGGTAGCAGCCCTTCACAGCCCCACAGCTCTGCAGCTGGAATACGGTTTCGCAGAATTTAGGTCGACACTTGTTTAGGTGCGTGGGGGGAAGATGTATGTTACCGCATCCTGACACGCTCTCCTTGTATATCACATGTTACTCGCCTCGCTCCTGCCCTCTGCTCGCCTCCTTCCCTGCCCCATCTGTGCAAAGGAGGCTTTGTAGAGCTGGCAGGGTCAGTGATTAATTACAGAAAGATAAACAGAGTTAATAATCTTCCTGGATACAACTAATTACTCAGGTGTTTGCTTTTATAAACCTCAGATTGATTGTCTCAGGGACAAATCTGTCTAATTGAAAAGACCATTTGTTTTCAAAAAAAGGAAAAATAACACATTTGTGCCTCATGGGTTTTGGGGGGCTTTTTTTTCTTCTCCTTTTCAAGGAAATGGAGACAGTGAAAGAGTTGATGCATATTGTTGCACCCCTCCCTGGACATCACAGCTACCCCTGCAACCATGTCCCAGCCATTCCCCAAACCATTTTCCCTTTAACACAAGTTGTAACTTCTCTCAACAGCACTCTGTGGAGGATCCCTCTGTGGAGGTGTGTGAGGTAGAGGGTATGCACATACTGAAAAGCAGTCTCAGCCCAACAAGCTGAGGATTTAGCTGTTGTCGTGGTTTAGCCCCAGCTGGCAGCTAAGCACCACGCAGCCGCTCACTCACTCCCCCTCCCGCAGGGGGACGGGGGGGAGAACTAGAAAAAAAAAACCTCGTGGGTTGAGATAAACACAGTTTAATATGACAGAGAGAGAGAAAGAAACAACAATGATGATACCAACAAAGGGATGTACAAGAACAAGTGATGCCCAATACAGCAATTGCTCACCACCCCGTGATCGACAGCCCGTCCCCGAGCAGCGATTTCCCCCCCCGGCCAACTCCAGTTTATGTACTGGGCATGGCGTCGTATGGTAGGGAATATCTCTTTGGCCAGT
>NW_010557090.1:4274-11180 GCF_000687285.1 Phaethon lepturus | reverse complement strand
AAATCCAAAACACAGTCTCACGCTAGCTTCTGTGAAGAAAACCTATCAGCTCTATCTTGGCTGAAACCAGGACAGCTGTACAAAGGCAGGAAGAGAGAAGGGGCACAACTTGGTCAAGAGCACAAGAGTACACTCATGTCTTTTGCTTATATATTCTCTGAATTAACTCATGAAGCCTCTCACATCTGTGAAACCGAAAACAACTGGCACATCATTTGTGCTCCAATGCACTCAAAACATGTTACAGCCTTTTTGTTGCCTGTCTGGTGTGTCACCTCCTACTCTTCCCTCCCCATGGCACCTCAGCATCTCAGAGCACTTTGAACTACTTTGTCTTTACTTGCAGCCTACCCTCTCTGATGTCCTCTATCACTGATGTCTCCTATCACCGATGTCTCCTCTGCCCTTTTTCATTTGTCTTTGTTCCTCTCCAGTAGACTTAAGCACACAGGATTGGGCTCATGGAGCAGCTATGGGACAAGAAAGCTGCCCAGGTGTCATAACAGAAACTACTGACACATAAGACAAGGTACAACAGAGAGTTGGTATAAAATGCATGACTGGGCCCTTCATCCCTGAGAAGCCTGGTCCAACGGACTGAAGCAAGGACCTGGAAAAAGGGGTCACATCTCAGGAGAGACCTTGATTATTGCTACAGCAAGATGTCCAGGGGTGTAGACTGAGGTTGGGCAGCTGATCTCCAGCTCCTGAACCCTGCTTACAGTACCAACCTGCTCAGCTTATGTCTGCATCACTGCCCACATGACTTCTTGTGAGTGGAAGGGAAGAAGTTCTTGTTGTGGAATTGGGCTTGAGTGAGCAGGACACTCGCATGACATTCAATTCAGGATAGTATTAGCCAGGGAACTACACTGGCCATGGTAATGCAGGAAGCAGGTGAAATTCTGTGTACTTTGCCACATGGAGCAGCAGACCACTTCACATTTTCTGTTTCAAAAATCTCTCAACAGAGATGAACCCCATGCTTCCTGCTACCTGTCGCCTGAGTGAGTCTGCGGGAGATGAAAGCCACCTTCCATCAGGGCTAAAAGTAACCAATTTTAAATTATCTGTGCTTAATGATAACTGAGACAACCACCTCTCAAGCATGCAGCTGTGTATAGGCTAGGGCACTGAGGGACAGGAGGCATTTCCAAGGAAGGTGATGGTTAGTACAAGAGCAGGAGGCTGATCTGAGAGCTAAGTGGCAGAACAGCCCCAAGAGCTCTCAGAGGAGACATGAGAGAAGCTCCAGAGACCACCAGTGGAGAATGAGTAGCATCATGCTATGGAAGGAAAAGCAGAGGCTTTGCAGGCAGAAAGAAGCTCGGCACCATGTGCAAAGAAATGGTCTCCTGGTGCTTGTTTTCACCTGCTTGTTTTCAGCTATGCTTGGGAAAACAGCAATATGGACATTCCTCATTAAAAAACATACATAGCACCCACTTCTTCACCAGTGAAAATAACCCTGCTGACATTTTGCTAACTAGTCAGGTCTGAAAGGAACAGAAATATCACTGCTGACTTAAGCTCAGAAAGAAGTGGAGGGAAACTCCAATAATCCATGTTTGGCCCAACTCTGTCTAGCATTTTTTTCTAAAGAAAAAAGTTGTAATACAAGTTTCTCCAATCTCCAACACCAAAAATAGTCAGGTGAGCATTTTGCTTCTTTAAAGGATGCAAACCATAAAACAGGCAAACACTTTTTCACAAATACCTGAATCAGGCAATTAGTCAGTCCTTTAAGCCATGACAAGGATGATGGCATGCTGTTGCCTCCCGCAATTTGACTTAGGATGAGAAAGCCCAGCAGCACCTTGTAAATCCCAACACTGCTGACAGCCAAAATCAGCAGCAGTTCATTCCCCTGGGAAAAAGATTTGTGAGAAAGGTGCTGAGCTCTCCTTACCCATATGCTTTCTGTTCTCACTACATCTATTCCTTCACCTGCTTTCTGTTCATCTCTGTCACAAAATTCATGTGTGTGAGCCCAGAGATGAGAAGGATTTTCCTTTTCCCTTCCCCACTTCCCCCTCCCCCAAGAGAAGACATTTTTAAGTGTTTGGGCATTTCCTTAAAAAGGGCTTTTCTCCAACTCCTGGCCTTCCCTTGCTGTCCCTCCCTTTTGTTCTGGATGAATTATACGGTGTCAGGTGTCCTCAGCAGCCATCCTTGCTCCAGTCCAGCACTGTAATGTGCAAAGAGATGCATGGTGGAGAGAGAAAAGTGCAGAAAGAGAAAAGGAGTTAACGGATATTAAAAATTGCTGACCCTTTACAATTGGTAATGCTGAGAGAGGACTTTTTTTTTCATGTGGGAGGGCTGGGCAGTTTTCACTAAACTGCTGGGCTGTTTGGTGATCAGGCAGAAATTCAACTGCAATAACATGTTCTCCGGTTTCCTGCGCAATTACAGAGAGGCTTGGAGGTGAAGCCACAAAGTTTGACACCTTTGATCAAACTTTTCCTGCTATTGGCAGGAGTTTTCACCCACAGCATGATATACCTTGTTATGGACGTAACAACAACTTTCCTCCTCCAGCGTCAGGGCTGATGCCGCAGAAAGCACCTGCTTATTGGTACTGGTGGTATGGAGAAATGCTGCAGAGTAAGAGCCTCTCCCCAGGCTTGGTGGGAGCAGTCATCAGTGGAAATTATTTGGGACATTTGACCTTTCCCTGTTTCACGTGCTACTATCATTTCTTATTCCTAGTTGCTTATAATAGCCATCAGACTGAGAAGCAGTAATTCCTATCTGTACATTGCAAAGGAAATCAGGGTCTTTTTTCACAGAGGGGGAAAACAAAGGACAGGGAAAGGCAGGAGCTTGCCCAGCACCACCCAGTAAAGCAGTGGCATATGGCCAGATCTCTTGAGATCTGATTCAGTGACACAGCTGAGAGGAAATGCTACCTGACAATAAATGTCTCATAAGCATGCATACATACATACACGGATAACAAGGTAAAAATTGCACGTGATATTTCCTAACAGTGCTGCAAATTGCTTCATGCATTTGCCAAAATGTTTTCCAGAATCAGCCCCAACTTTTCCTGTCCAACAGGCAACATGATCAAGCAACTCATATCTTCGTAACCACCTCCCTCTTGCTCTCCTTCCTCCCACCTCAGTGATCTTATCTCACCACTGAACGCTAAAAGTCAAACTCCAAATCTGAACAGTTTTCATAGTGTTTCATGACAAGAGCTTTGTGGAGATTAACATGCCTGAAATCAGCTTAACTCTACAAAAATCAGGGTCACATGTTCTGGAATTTATTACACAAATACATTGTGTTTTACAGGTACTTCTCTCTGTTTATTTTAATCAGTGTAGGAGGAAAGGAAAGGAAAGGAAAGGAAAGGAAAGGAAAGGAAAGGAAAGGAAAGGAAAGGAAAGGAAAGGAAAGGAAAGGAAAGGAAAGGAAAGGAAAGGAAAGGAAAGGAAAGGAAAGGAAAGGAAAGGAAAGGAAAGGAAAGGAAAGGAAAGGAAAGGAAAGGAAAGGAAAGGAAAGGAAAGGAAAGGAAAGGAAAGGAAAGGAAAGGAAAGGAAAGGAAAGGAAAGGAAAGGAAAGGAAAGGAAAGGAAAGGAAAGGAAAGGAAAGGAAAGGAAAGGAAAGGAAAGGAAAGGAAAGGAAAGTGAAAAAAAGAAAAGGAAAGGAAAGGAAAGGAAAGGAAAGGAAAGGAAAGGAAAGGAAAGGAAAGGAAAGGAAAGGAAAGGAAAGGAAAGGAAAGGAAAGGAAAGGAAAGGAAAGGAAAGGTTTGTCTAGTTGAAGTAGAGAAGTGCTCTGCTGCTGTTTAATCCATTGAAAAGGCAGATGCCTTGGAGGACTTGTGCTTCAGGTTTTTAGCAAAGTGTAGTGCTGCACCAAGTCAAACTCCCTCCAGAATATATTCAGAACTGCTGTAATGAAGATCTCTTGACAATGTTTATCTTGCCAGCAGAATGGGAGAAGTTGGCAACAGAAAAAGTGTGCCACGAGTTTCATCTTTTTCTGTTGCATTTGTTTTTTGGCATCTTATAATACCATTCCATAACTTTTTGTCATCTGCTGAATATTTTTGTGTGAAAATAAAAATATGGAAATGTGGGTTTTGCTTCAGGACTGCACAGCAGTTGAGAGGAGAACTTTGTGGTCAGATATGGCTACTGTAAATTTTATTGAATTTGAAACAGACATACAGAGGCAAATCACTTTGCAGATGTCAGAGCAATTCAATCTGTAAGGAATCTGATCCTAAAATAATCTGTACTGTGCTGGCTTTCAAACATTAGTAAATTTTAAACATCTAAAACAACCACTAAAAGTTAAATGTTCTTGCTTACTTGCAATCACAACCTTGTGTCTCACGGAAAGGATCTGAGGATCTGAGTCAAGGTATGTATGTCCTTCCTAAGGATACATGAATGCAACAGCGGAGAAGGCCAATGGTCCACATAGGCTGGCATTCATTCCCCAGCAGACCTGACACTAGTTTCTGGGAAAGTAAATAAAAGCAGGGCAAGGGTTTAGTGATATTTTCCCAGAAAACTTGGGAGTTGGATTGATGCAGTCTTAGGAAGAGTAAGGTATTGGGGCATCTTATTCCTGTCTTTACCTACTGGTTGATCTATAGGGAAGACAGAGACAGACTCTTTTCAGATGTGCACAACAACAGGACAAGAGGCAATTGGTACAAGCTGCAAGAAGGGAAGTTCTTGCAAAAATAGGAATAAGTTAAGATAAAAATTAGGAAAAAGTAATGATGAGGGTAGTCAAAGAATGAAAAAGGGAGAAAGAGGCCTTGAAATCTCCACTCTTGAAGCTATTTGATACCTGACTCAACAGAACCCTTTGAGCAACCTTTGAAAGGGGTTTTGGACAGAAGTTCCAGAGTTCCCTTCCAACCTAAATTACACCGTGGCTACCTAAGGAATAGGTGGTTCTGATCTATCTTGTTCTGTGTTCTGACCAAACCAGCAAAGATCAGTCAGTCAGCATAGCTTTAACTGAACTGTCCAATTTACAAAGAGAAACAATGTTTAGGTCAGGATACCACCAGTCAGGACAGACAGATCCCTGGCCTTCACACTGGTCTCTGGCTCCATCTGCAATACATTGTGTGACTGTGGGTGTGTCTGGGAATGCCATTAATGTCACAGATTTCACCCCAGTAAGACATTTTTCCACCTCCCTGGCACGTTGAGAGGTTTAGCAATGACTGTTCTGAGGTCCTTCTGAGACAATGGGCAAAAGAACATTATTATTTAGAGTGACCATTGTGGTGAGTTGACCTTAGCTGGATGCCAGGTGCCACCAAGCCACTCTATCACTCCCCTCCTCAGCAGGATGGGGTGGGGGGGCAAGAAAATGAAGTGGAAAAAAACATGTGGGTGAAGATAAAGACAGTTTAATAAAGCAAAAGCAAAGGCTGCATGCAAAAACAAAGGAAAACAAAACATTTCTTCTCTACTTCCCATCAGCAGGTGATGTCCCACCTTCTGGGAACCAGGGCTTCAGTACACGTAATGGTTGCTCCAGAAGACAAACATTATAAAAAAATTAATCCCCACCCCCACCCCCCGCTTTCTCCTAGCATCTATATGCTGAGCACAACATCATATGGTATGGAATGTCCCTTTGGTCAGTTTGGGTCAGCTGTCCTGGCTGTGTCCCCTCTCAAGATCTTGCCCACCCCAGCCTACTGGAGAGACAGCCCTGACACTGTGCTAGCACTGCTCAGCAGCGGCCAAAACACTGGTGTGTTATCAACACCTTTCTAGCTACCAATAGAAAGCACAGTACTATGAGAGCTGCTATGGGGAAAATTAACTCCACCTCAGCCAGACCCAATCCAACCATATTTCCAGTAAAAAAACTTGGGGTATTTTCAAGTGTCAGTATTTCTTATGATTGCAAAACAGTCTTAATGTCCCTTTTATGGTGTTCTGAAAATGTCAGCTTTTGATTATGCCTCAACATGTATATATTTCTCAGAGCAAGGACATGGGGTTTTATTTTGCCAAGTAACACCACATTTCTGATGAGGTTCATTAATACAGGTGATTGGAAAAGGCCATCTCTGTCCCTGTGGTAAAAGCCATTATTTTGACATTCGGATTTTGGCCTCCACTAGGGTCAGAGAGAGTGAAAAAAATAATACCTAAACTCTTACAGGATGTAAATACTAAAAAATAAATGTTATTTTTTTGTTCGCGAATCAGAACAAATCCTATAGCGCACAGCTACAGAGCTGCACATTCAGGAAAAGGGAGACTGACAGGGACAAGGGCCTGAGGTTTAGATTTCCTAGAAAGTACCAAAGGAGCTCTTTAAAAAGCAGCCATTTATCGTCACCTGAAAAAAACACACAAACTTCAGGACTAAAGCAAACTAAAGTTTCACTTTGACCCAGCGACTATCCTCAGACTCTCCTTCACACACAGAAGGTACTGAACAAACCCAGCTACAAGCAGAAGATGGGATCAGACTGGAACCTTAGTGAACCAACGGAGCAAACGGTGGGTTTGGGTGCGTTTCCGCACATCTGTCTTTGCCCTTCACTGATGGGGATGCGAGGTGCACCTCTCTTAGGCATCTAATCTTCTGCTCAGTTTAGAGCTGCATCTTGAACAAACATTGCGTTGTTACAGTAATTGAACACTGATTATGTTGAAATCGATTGTTGACAGGAAAACACTGAATGAGTCAGATTTTCTAAAGGAATATGCTGAAAAATAAGAAAAAGTAAGTTTTGTCTCACAAGAACTGAGACAGAGTGAGAGAACTGCATCATATCAAGTGCCGTTTGAAACATTTTGCTTTTCACATGTTCATTTCTGACTATTTTCTTCCAGCTTAAAATTTCCTATAAACTGAATCAGAATACTGACATGAAAAGCCCGGGAGTTTATTACCTCGATGTAG
>NW_010557090.1:2847-4243 GCF_000687285.1 Phaethon lepturus | reverse complement strand
TTCCTGCTCAGGAAGTGAAAATCAGGAGGTCTTAGTTTTAAGCCAGAAAAACTCTTTGGAAGGTAAGATTGTAGTAATTCTAGAGGACTTGTTCATAGCTTCATAGCATGAAAACATCCTGCCATTACGTAGAAAGCAAGGCTCCACACCAGCAGTTTATTCCAAGTTATTCTCTTTTGACCTGCCTCAGAGCCAAGCCCCAAATTTAACATTCAAGGCTTGAATCATGCATTACAAGATAAAACAAAGTCCCCAACGTCCTCCTCCCTCCTCCAGCTAAATAAAAATAAAATTATTTCAGGCAGAGAAGTCATGAACAAGCCAAACACAGCAGGGCCATAATGTGCAGCCTGACATTATTGGCTCTAAAGAAACAAACAATTGCACACTCATTTTGACAAACATCTGAAGAGCTGCACTGCACAGAAAGAGTCCAGGGGCCAATATTCATTCCCAGGGCAAGGACGTTGGCTTTGGTGGAGTTACTCAATAGGTTTGCAGAGCAATTGTGCTTCTCTCACTTCCAGCAATATCCAAGCACATCTGAATCACATTCTTTTGCTAACCGTTTCCTCTCTCCCCGTACAAGAACAGCCCTAATGAAAGGAGCAGCATAAAGATCAGGCTTTGTTATCTTTTCTGCCTGCTCCAATATTTCAAGTACTTTAGGGCCTTGCTAGTTCCCTTGAACAGCAGCCATTTCTTGGTTTATTCGGCATAAATTATACAATTATGTTTCATATCATCACAAGGCATCCGCAAATGAATAGCAGACACCCCTTTGCACTCAGCCTGTTTAAACAGGATGCCGACAGAGGAAAGAATGTGTAATACAATGAGCGCGCACTATTTCCAATGGCAAGAGCCCTTTTACACCTGCATAAATAGAGCTGAGCCTGGCTGGTTGTAGAGGTATTGTCTCTTCCAGTTACGTGCCCAGCTGTTATACCAACCACCATTTTCTTTATGGTATGGTGTGCTGGCTTGCCTTCCACATTGACTTAAACCTCTACCTGAGTGATTATCTCTGTGAAAAGACAGACAAGTAACAATAGAAAGTAACAATATGCTCCAAAGACATTGCTGGAGCTCTTTGGTATAGCAAAGAAAAGTTTCACTGAATAAATATGCTGCTGAATCTGACCCTTTGGCTGCCATAGATGTGAAAAGCAACTTGTTTCATCTCCTCCACTGGCTACTGGAAAATTTGCTATAAATTATTGTCCCAGTGTCAACAGACTTCAGATTTTACCAACCACCATCGGTCTGGGCTTTGGCTGAACACCTCTGTTCAGAGTTCAAGTGCAAGCCATAATCTTCAGCTTTCATCCAGGATCACTTTTGAGGCACTCTCCCTCTTCATACCAGTTCTCCAGAGAGCCTCAGTGCCTCTTCT
>NW_010557090.1:0-2816 GCF_000687285.1 Phaethon lepturus | reverse complement strand
CTTTCCCTCTGATGGGATCTGGCCCAGATGTCGCAAATAGTGATGTGTCAGAGTCTGGAAATGAGACGGATCACCTTGGTCGTTCAGATGGACCACCTTGGACACTAAAAGCCTTTTCAAATGTAACCTAGTTGCTAGGCTTGTATTCAGACTTCCTGGTCTGGTCCTTAAACTGGCCATGGGTGCTGGCTCTTGTTCAAGTGAATGCCTTGCCAAATCCTGCTCGCATTCTTAACCCCTGGAGGAAAGCTCTCCAGGAAATAATGAGGAACATTAATCTACCTTGGGTATCAGAGGTGATTCCCCAAACCTGGCCATGGTGATAAAAGGTTTTGTGCACAACTTGTGAATTCACTGAGGGAGGAAAAAAATAGAAGAAACATGAATACTCCAGACACTGCAGCATGGATGGATGAAGCACCCCATCACCAGCTGTCAGCTGCCATTGGATGATCAGAAGACTTTGATATTTAAAACAGACCTTTAAACCAGATGCAGTGTTAGATTAAAAACTATAAACCTGTTTAATTTTTTGGCATTACGCAAGGAACGGGTTTTTTAATTAGAAGGTATTTGGCAACTTGTTAGATTGTAAAATGTTTGACAGTATGCCAGTCAGGCCCCTGAAGTGATAATAGCGACATAGGACTTGTGCACATTGTACATTTTGTGCCACATGTGGGGTACATGTCATACAATGGAACCATTCTGAAGTGGAGTTCATGGTTGGGGAAGGTGCCGGTTGAGTAATATGACTATTTTGCAAAATAGCTACTGCATGGGCAAAGTCAGTGAAGGATTCCCCCAGGCACTGTCCAGTCAGGACATATCTAGTTTTGGTCCTCAGGCTCTTCTGCTCTTACCCTCTGTGCTGGAGTGCTTGGCCCTGCACACATTGGGAAGCTCTGGATCTTTTTTACTATCCCCAGCATTTATCACTCCTTGATACGTGACTCAAAGCATCTCTCTCAAATCAGGCGTTCAATGACCTACTGTCACATCTGGTTGAAGAGATGGGCAGATAAAAGACATTAAGATAATATGTGACTCCTATAGTGCGTTAGCTTTTCTGTCATACTGAAGTAAAAGATACTACACACATTGTCAGCATCACACCCACCCAGATATATATGAGCAAGTCATCCACATGCAGACATTTCTGCTCATACTATTGTGTTTCCTGCATGTGTTTTAAAAAGTGAATGTTTAGCGGAAACCAGCACAGTTCTTCGGCTTTTCAGAGGAGTGAGTCGACTTCATTGTGTTGAAAATGTTGATACAAAAATAAACAGATGACGACTCAGTAATTTCACTGATTGGAAATGTGAAGGGAGCTGGTCCTTTGGGGTTATATCAGGTAACCTGGCTTCCAGTTAGAGCAGCTTTCCCCTGTTTTTTTCTGGCCCTTCTGATTCTGTTCTAGCAGAGAAAGAAATGGGAATAATGGAAAATACATGAACAGAGCTGCTAAAAAAAGTCAGTGCATAGTTTCATGTTTGAAATAGGCAAATTTGAATCCAGCTTGGCTCAGCAAAGCAATCTGCTACTAACAACTACATTTTTGGCATGAGAGGAATAACAACTAATCATTTTGATTTCTTTCCTTTTGTTCTTTTAAATGCTAAAATGTTATGTGTCAGTGATAATGTTCTGATTTGCTGTTTGAACATATAGTACACATCAGTTATTACGGTACATTAATGTGTGCATCCTTTCATACTTAACATTAAGTTTCAGCATTGAATGGAACTTATTATCTTGAAGTTGATTCTGAATAAAGACATTTCAAAATATTGGAACTCTTTGCAGACCGGAAATTTTGGAGGTTTGGCCAGTTTTCATTAAGAGCACGTATGAGCAAACTTCCTAAATCTTCAAAATGTAAACATCTGGATAAATTTTAGTTTGTTTTCTATCTGATACCATGCAATTAGGTAATTATTTACTTTTTAAATTATTCTCTGACACTGTTCTTTTTTTGCTCGGTAAGCTGATAAACTCAGGGTATTTTATTCCTGCTCCTGCTATAGGTTACTTGCCATCAGAAAGTTGCTTCAATTTTCTGTGCTTAAGTTCTCTACCAGGAAAATCGTAAAGCCTGCTGTAGAGCTAAAGGCCTTGAGAGAGGCTACCAACTGCATCTTCCTCCAACCTGCTTTTGAAGACCTCCAGTGGCAGAGACTCCAAATCCTTCCCAGGCAATCTATCCCTGTGGGTTTTTTTCCTTCTCCTTAAAAAGTTTTTCCTCCTGTCTAACCCAAACCACCACTACTGCAATTTAAGCCCATTACTTCTGGCCTTATCCCTAGTGGATATCGAGAAGAGTTCATTACCTCCCTCTTTGCAGCAGTCTTTAACATATTTGAAGACTGTTATCACGACTGTCTCACAGTTGTCTTTTTTCTAGACTAAACAATCCAAGTTCTGTCAATCTTTTCCACAGAAGTTCTATTTTCAGTCCTCCTCGTCATCTTTGTCATTTTCCACTGGATTCTTTTTTATGTAGCCACCATCACACTGTCTTCTTTCTGCCATTTTCTTGGTTTTATCTTTGTAGCCGGAATGATTTTTTTCCAGGTGCACATGTACCAGCTTGCACAATTCGAACTTGAGGTAGTGTGGCATTGCTGTTATAGCCCTAGTAAATAACAAACAGCATGCCATGAACCAGATCACCAGAAGTTACTGATGTAACATCAACTCAGCCATAGACATCAGGGCTCTAGACTGAAATACGGAGAGATTAAACAACAATAGTCAGTTTAAGTCGACCATTGGCATGAAGGCTTTTCTTTTCTTTTCTTTTCTTTTCTTTT
>NW_010557089.1:0-13825 GCF_000687285.1 Phaethon lepturus | reverse complement strand
GGGGAAAAAAAAAAAAGTTATTTTTTCCACTATTAATTATTAATGTTTAATATTAAATATTTAAAAGTTCCCGTTAGCTCCGGGGCAACGGCACAAATCCAGTCCGCACACAGGCGGGATCGTGATTTCTCCGAGTTGCCGCTGGTTTCTCCCTACCCGACTGAGCTCCCAGTTCCCCATGACATCAAACCGTTTCCATAGCGACCGGCTGTGAAGTCACAACCAACATGGGGGGGACACACACGGGTGGGAGCCGATAAAGAAACAGGGGTCAGGGGTCCTGGTTTAGTGCAAATTTTAGAAATATAAGTGAATTTCTGCACAGCATCCTTATGCTCCAGCTTCTCGCCCCAGCGCAGGTGAAAGGAGTTTCATCGGGGGTTACAATGGATAAGGGTAGAAGCATTGTCCCACGACACAAAATTATCTGTCTAACAGCAAATGCTTCCTGATGGAGCGTCCATCATGGGGTTTAAAGAACAGGCTAAGTCCACAAAATGCTGGGCTCGAACCCCGAAGGGCTGCAGCAGCAATCGTGTTATCTGGTGAGCTCCGTGCGGAGCCGGAGTGAGGCCGGAGGAGACATCTGCCGGCTGCCCGCAGCTTGGGAATGGCTCCCGCGCTCGGCCGGAACCTGTGCAGAATCCATCCACCCCGCAGATAGATAGATATCTATACCTATATCTATATCTATGTATATGTATTTGCACATGTGCAGCATGACCAGGCTTTGGGACACTGCACCACATAGCACCTGCTTATGGGTGGGAAGATGTAACTGATGGTTTTTGTGTTGGTGGTGGAGAGAAAATGAAGCCTAAACTACAGGCTCTGGACACAGAGAATTGCACAAGCAGCGGCCACCTCGGCTCTACGCTTTCTCCCCTTAAACGAACATCCCTGCTACGCCGGCAGTGAGAACCACTGCTATCCGGCGCGGGCATCCTCTGCCCTCCCGGAAACCCAGCACATTTCACGTGGAGTGTCCTTGAAATCCCTTCCCTGAGTGTCCAGGAGAAACTCGAAAGATTGTGCTGTGCGAAGAAGGAGATTTGTAGCCTTACGCTTACATTTCCAGTCCGGACCTGACTGCCTGGCCTCACCAGCAAGGTTCAGGCAGATGAACGCATGCAGACTAAAGTCTATCCATAAGGATGGCCTTTATTCCTTCATTTTGGGGAAAAAAACAGGCTTTTTGTAGTGGGCATCACAAATTCTGCCCCTGCAGGTTTGGGATGCTCCTCTGGCTACAGATACCTATAAAAACAAATCAGCATGTACAAACCTTTCCAGGCAGTTAAAGCGACTCCCTTGGAAATTAGTATTAAGTAGTTGCAAGAATCCCAGCCCATGCTGAGCCGTCTTGTCCTGGTCCTAAGAAAGAGACGGCAAAAAGCAAACACTGACACTGCTATTAATGTGAGTTTTCTCTTTTTCACCTTGCATTTGTAATAGGTGACAAATTTAAACATATTTGAAAGTTAAGATGGTTCTGTTGTTCAAATTCTACGAGGTTTCTCTTTGCAACCAGTAGGTCTTGGTAGTATTATGATGACGATGATGAGCCTGGTCACGGCTTTGTGCTTAAGCTTAAATATAGTTTTACTCCTAAGGAAGAAATTATGAATGGAGGGATAGCTTTAAAACCAAGTGGGGATGTGTCCTTCCTCTTACTGCAGGTAATTGCGTCTCCCACCAACACACACCAACCCCACTGCTTCGGAGCTGGCCTGACCCACGCAGAGGTAACACAGTCCTACATCCTGGGCATTTCTCTTAAGTTTAAAATGACTGATAGACCTGAGGTGGTTAAGACACTGGCTTCAGTCACAGGAGAGGGAGGTCCTCCACTCCCCACGTGCTCTCCTGTTTATTTTAATGCTGGCAGTAAGGGCTG
The DNA here is from genome assembly GCF_000687285.1 of Phaethon lepturus. Taxonomy (NCBI): domain Eukaryota; kingdom Metazoa; phylum Chordata; class Aves; order Phaethontiformes; family Phaethontidae; genus Phaethon; species Phaethon lepturus. The sequence goes on along the minus strand of NW_010557089.1, from coordinate 11,928 downwards.
CATAATGAAAACCAATACGTGCTCTAGGTCGGTCTCAGTTCTTCTCTATGGTTTTTGAAGGCAAGTGCTGCCAAGGAAAGCAACACTTTTTATAAAGCTTTATGGAATACTTTTGTTTGTGGGGGTTTTGTTGGGTTTTCTCCCCCCAGTTAAACCCAGCGGAAACACCACGTGTGCTTTTCAATTGCTTTGAAAAATCCCTGTCAGACATTTCAAGATTTCAAGGATCACCACACTGACATGCAATAAAAAGCTTTTATGATGTATTTTTTCTGTAACGTTTTCTGAAAAGTATGTCCCAGCCTAAGCCAAGGAAGTGTGTGGAATTTGTACCCATGGAGACTCCAATAACATAGCCAGCTCCAAACACCGCAGGATTATTAGTTTTCTTACCTAACATATCAGGAAAGGAGTTACTGGAAGAGGGAGAAACAGGGAGAAAGTGACTGAGTGAGGCAGTATAAATCGGAGAGACTGGACTTGCTGGTTAGCATTTGGTCTGTCCGCAGATTTGGGGTTAGTATACCTGCTTTCAGTAGGTTACTATGAGAGTTATACTGGAAAAATTCACAGAGTTGCATGTCTGAGCACCCAGGACATGCCAGGTGAGATTTTGAGAAGCTCCAAAGAAAAACAAGCTACTCTCTTAATGGGTTGTAGGCCCTTAAGCCAAGGATATTTAAAAAGATCAACTTTTAGGTGAGGGTGTTACTGCTTAATAAACAGTAAAATAGAAAATAGAGATGGAATAGTCTTTGAGAAGTCATCTAATGCACATAAACATCCACCTTTACCATGAGAAATGGAGACCAGATTAATAAGTTTTTCTTAATAGTGCCTTATGATGTGTTTAAAGATTGTTCTCATTTCTCCCCTCAGTGCCCTGTTTTCTAAATTCAACAACCCTCTGTTTTTTCTCTAAGAAAAATCCAGGCCTTTCCTACAGAAGCGCTATGTAAATAGTTATTTTTGATCCTGCAATACTGTGGTCACTTATTCCTGCTTAAGCACCGTACTTTGCATTTAGCCATATTGAATTGCATCATGTTTATTTTGAGTCATCACTCAAATTTACTAAGAGCTTCGTGAAGTCCTTCAGGAGTGCCTGCGGTCCTTCTCAGTTTAGTAGCACCTGCAACGTGTTGCTGCAGATCCATTATCACTTTAGTTTTTAGAGCACGATTCTCCACTGCACGGCATCCGTACCACTGCAAAAGCAATGCAAAACACATTCAGATGTGCTCTTATTCTTTCCAAAGTGTCATTATTGTATGAAACCCAAAGCAGAGGTTCCCTGTTTTGTTGTGCCCTGCCAGCAATATCCTGACATTCTTGATAATGCCCAGCACACAACCTTTTATCAAAAGTCCTACAAACCTTGGAAGTTAGCCAGTTCCCTCCTGGGAACCTAGGGAGTAATCACAGGGCTGTTATTTTTAATTAGGGACCCGTCTATCGCCTCTTGTGTCAAGCTGATCACTGGGAATTAATTTTTCCTTCTTTCTTGCAAGCTGTTGCATAAGCCAGATCTCATCCCTCTCTGCCTGGACAGTATCGGGGTGGATCTGGGCGACGGAAACTTGTTTAAGAAAGCTGCTGGTAACGAGAAGAAATTAAGCCTGCTCGCAAAGGAGCACGTTTGCTGCAGCTGTAACAGATACCCACAGGAGGGCACGTTCCTCAAAGCAAACTGGAATTCAGCTAAAATCCAATCCCGTTCAAAAGATCCATTTGATTTGATTTCACTAAAGGGAAATTTTGACATAACCTAGTCTTTTGATGAAAGCAAATGCCCTGCAAAGGTAGTGGGATCCTTTGAAATTTCATCTTTATCTGTTAAAAATACTTTTGTTCTGGTTGCTGGTAATGAAACCTTAAAGGAAGCTATTCCCTTGAATTGTTTTTACTGATAAAATGAAAAAAATTCCCAAAGGATTAAAAATGAAACAAAACAAAAATGCCTTCAGGGTTTTTTGCTTAAAAAAAAGTTTGGTTCTGTCCAGCCAGTTTTAATGGGGAGAATCCCTATTTTGCTACACATACCAACCCACATGGCACTTTCTGACCTGGAAGCTTTCTGTGTCCGGTTCCCTCCGTCCGTGCTGAGTGATCTCAGTGCATCTGGTGCAAAATAGAAGGAGCCTGAACGGGTGGCTCTCTGTGCCCACTCTACCACAGTATAAACAGCATCATCCCATGCAAGCTAAGAAGATTGTCTAAACTGCAATAACGGATTTTCTTTTAATATATCAGTGATAAAATTTAACTTCACAATCATGTTAAATTGTGATGCAGATGGGAAAGGTTTTGGTTTTGTAGGTAGGTAGCTGCTCAAGAGAAGCAGTTGAGAACAGAGTAAATCTCCATACCAGCTACTCCTGAGAAAACTTCTTCAGAGGGACTGAAGCAAACTGAAGCGGTGGCTTTTCCTGCGTGGAGCTGCTGCATCCCTCGAGCACTGCAGTGTATTGATAATGCTGGATAAGAGCCTGCTCCAACCACGGCCCCAGGAGTGTTGTCTTCTGCATCATGCATGAATTTGCTGCTGGTCAAAAAACAACCCTCTTCAGTGCTTTTGGCTGGGCTTAAGAGGATAAATCTGTTGAGTGTGGTTGTGCCAATGTTATGCTGGAATTTCCCAGTGGCATCGTAGCGCATCCTCCTCTGACCACGCGTCTGTTCAGCAGGAAAATGAAATCCAGGCTGTTGCTGCTCCAGGGTTACAGGATGCCCTCTCCTGTGCCGAGAGCATACCAGAGCTCTGCTTTCCTTCCAGCCTTACCCAGCCTGAAAGCAAATGGGTGAGTGTTGAAGATGGGAGAAAGCAGAAACGGTGTTCAGTTCTTCCCTTGCCCTTTCTTCTATCTTCCTTGGGTGGCAGCAAGTATCACAAGAGTCCCTGGCAAAGGCTTCCTGGCTTGCCATTTTGAGGACGTGGACTTTGAAGAGGTTACTCCTCTCAACCTCGTGTCTTCCCCGAACAAGTTTTTAGCACAGCTAGAAACCCAAATGCTCTCTTCCCCCTCACCCTGGAAATTTCCATTCAGCAGAATTAATGGACTGTGCATTTATCTGGAGTTTTATCTGTTTGGTTTGGCCATAGCTGTCTGGAAATTCTGCAAAAAACCCTGAGTACGGTCATGGAAAAAGCAGGATATGTGGTTTATATGTGCCACACCCACAGGGAGCTGTAGCCTTCTCAGCTTGCAGAAGCTAGAGGAGGATGTGTCCACAACTTGGACGTAATCAAAAATAGTCATATTGATATAACTGAATCAATATAGCTTATGTCAACACAACTTTTGTATGGAGGCGACAAGACTGTGTAATTAAACTTTGAAATGACTGGATAGCCCTGGCATAAGGTTTCAGTGGAAGTTCTGTACAATGCAGAACTTCTTTTCTAGCACAGTGAGTTTAAATGAGTCTCCCCTTGTTTCCCAGATAACCACAGGCACTAAGAATGACATGGAGGGACAGAGTAACCTGGGAGGCAGTGATGGATGGGATCAACAAGCAAAGGGCCTGGGTTATGTGACAGGAAGGGATTACAAAATCAATGAAATGGCTTAAGCAGTGCCACCATCAGCATTTGCTTGTGAGCAAAGAAATGTTTATAAGGCACCGTCACAGAGAAATCCCCAAAATCATTTTGCGAAGTCAATGTGCTGAAGTGCCTAAGCAGTCGTGCCAGCAGCATGGGGAATAAATGTGAGGAGTTGGAGACTCCTGCATGCAGCTACAGGGCTACCATCCGTTTGGGATCATAGAGATGTGGTGGGATCACTCCTGTGACCAGATGTGGTGGTGTATCCCTCCCCCCCCTCGCCTTGTACCTGGGCCACTCGAAGTTGCCTGACAAGCCTTGGTCTCCAAACAAAGGCTTTGGCGGTTAAGAACCCCTCAACCGTACCAAGCACTCTTGTGTAGCCAAGGAGGAGAATGGCACTGAGTCTTATCAGGGACGTGATCATCTAAACAAGGTACGGAACAAGAACAGAACTAATCAATTACCTCCTGACAATCCCGGCAGCTTTACCGCTAAAACTTGAGAAACCACCTGCCTGGACTATGGAAACTCACTGATGCCTAAAGTCAATCATCTCCCAGTCCTATAAAGAGTGGTCCCAAGTGAGACCCTTTGAGGTCTCCTGGACTGCAGCGGGCTGCGACCAGCATCTCCCTCGGAGCGGGACGCCTTTCAGAGCCCGTGAACCCTCAAGTTCGCGATCAACTCAGAGGCTCGACTGTGCACCCGTTGAGCGTGCAAAGCATTCGATGTATTTGACTAAATTCGAGGAGGATATTTAATAGGTACCTTTGTACATCTCTATCTCTTTTCTCTACATCTCTTCATGTGTCTCTATCTCTACACCTATATGTGTGTGTGATTAAGGAATCTTAGTAAGTTGATTATGCTGCTAAGTTTTATATGATTCAATACTGTGATTTATCTCAATAGCACTGGTGAACTTAATTGCTGTTATTTTGTATCAGATTGTTGCCATCCTAAAGTTACACCAAGCACAAAATGTATCACCACGTAAGAATCCTCGATAGATACCCTATCCCTTTAGTCATAAACCGTTGACCAAGTCTGGGACCAGGGGTGGATTTCAGTCCACTCTGAACCTCGTGACTCAACGGGAAAGCATTCCTTTACTTTCCTTACCTAACCTTAGTCATAAACTGTCGACCAAGTCTGGGCCTAAGGGTGGATTTCGGTCACTCAACAGGAGGGTCTCCCTCATTTTCTTTCCCTTTTCCCAATCCTTAGACATAAACCACTGACCAAGTCTGGGACCAGGGGTGGATTTCAGTCCACTCTGAACCTGGTGACTCAACGGGAGGGTCTCCCCTACTTTCCTCAATATACACATTAACTCGATTCGATACACGATTAAATCGTTCCAATCTAATTGTAATTTGGTTTCTCTTTGTATACCTTTTCCACGTTAAATAAGTAATAGAGTGGACCTTGCCATCAAATTTTGTTAAGTCACACTTTTTACAAATTTGTATTAAAATCATTCACTTCCTGGTATCTTTGGCAGTGATTCTTTAAACAGCCTAAGTTATTCATTCGCGACATCAGAGTGCTGCAACAGGGGTGATGCAGGTTCTTTAGGAAGGACATCACCTGGGGATGGGTGAGGATTAAAGAGGAGACAGGTAAGGGTGGCATTGCAGTAGGTGTTTATTACAGGTTGCCTGACCAGGAGGAACAAGTGGCTGAGGACCTCTACAGACAGGAGGGGAGCAGCCTTGTGTTCACAGGTCCTGGTCCTCATGGGGGACTTCAACTCTCCTGAGAGCTGCTGGAGGGACAGCAGAGCAGGGCACAAGCAATCCAGGAGGTTCCTCGTGATCATCATCATGCTAGGGGTGAGGCCAAGGAGGACCTAGTTTATATTTCCATGTTTAGTCAGTGCAGCAATGCTCTCTGGTGAGCAAAGAAACCCCAAACACAAACCCCTTACCTCCAAGCTGTTACTACCACTATTTCCAAAAATGCAGCTATGCCAGCAAAAAAGTCCTGCTTTGGGGTTCTTTTCCTCTAGTTAATATTAGAAACAGACAGCTTCTGGTTGAAGATGTTACACCTTCAGCAGTTTGTTGTCTCCTAATAGGTAGGGTTATTTTCCCCACCTCTCTCCTGGCAGACCAGCATGTGTGACCATTTCCCAGTCTGCAGCCGTGCAAAATCAGTCACTAGCTCAAACTACCTCTTTCTGTGGCTTACACTAAGGCTGTTTGCCTCCCAGACACAGGTATGCTGGTGGAAAGATTACTGCCCTAACTCTGCACCACCTTCACGTGTGTTTTGGAGGTGAATGTTAGTGAAGCAGAGAAATCAATGATCACTGAAATTACTATCAGGCAAAATCAGTTACCCTAATTTAGACAAGCTATTTACATGATTTAAGCCATAGCTGTGGCTTTTGCCTGAAATGATTTAGCAACCATTTGTGTATCAGCAAATCTACAGGACTGATAATCAGCAGGTGTGGGTACTGGCTTGGGATGAGAACTTCATTCCTCATCTGCTGGATCTGACAGCGATGTGATCTGCTGCTTAAGATGCCTGACTGTGCACTCAGGTGGGTGAGAAGCTGTTGGGTTTTTGTACCAGTGGCCCTATGGAAGAACGATCGCAGCAAACAGCTTCAGTTGTATTTAAGGGAGGTGTGGCTGAGTCTTTAAGGTTTTGATGGAAGGCTGTAATGAACTGCCATATCTGTCCTCACCTTTCCATTCCAACTCTCTGCTAAAAGCCATCATCTGCCCAGCAGTGCTAAGAGAAAGGTACGTGTGCTTTTGCTTTGCCACCTTCATGCAAAGCCTCAACCAGCAGCAATGTGAGTCTGAGCTGCAACACTGTGAACTGCAGCAGCTCAGGTAAGGGGGGACAATGAGAGGCAACAACTACTTCAACTGCTATAGCATGATTTTTTGAGACATCAGACGAGGGACAATTTTCTTCCACAAAAAAAAAATCACTGTTGCGAATTGCGTTGTGGCTGTACGGGCACAGGTGGCCGTCCCACAGGACGGATGAGCAACAGGGCAAAGACCACGCGGCTGGATATAGTGTAACTCGTGTGCTGACCAGGAAGCTGGGATAGAATTATTCTGAAAACCAGACTGTGGGAGGACAACCACTGCCTACCTTGTGAATGTTTTCAATGTTGCACATCACTTCTTCCATCCCACACTTGGACAAAAAGTTGAAGTCTTATGGAAGTTTGGAACCTGATTATTAAACAGAAGGGTTCAGCTTGTTTGGCGAAGTTGAACATTCTCAAGACTGTGAGCATCTTAAAGTTCTGTCACTTTTTTACTATAATGAGTTTATGTTTAAAAAACACAGAAAAAGATTAAGTAGCCCTGTGGATTATTAACATTTCAGCCTGAATTACAGGTGCATAGGTCTTGCACCACACTCCAACCATCATCAGCAACTCCTCTGCTTGTATTGCCTCAAAGCACACAGAATGGTACCTGAACTCGGTGTAATCAAGTGATAAAGCATGTTTCCTTGTTGCTATCTCCTACTCTGGTTACACATTCATCCCCTTTCCTGGTTACAACACAGTTTAAGTGGGGAGGACAGACGCCGCACAGTGTTGTTCTGCTTTGGGCTAGATCTGCCTGGTAAACATTGTGACACCACTGCAACGAAGTCCCTTGGCTTGGGAATGGGGAAGCAAGCCTGCTGTCCTCGTCGTACAGCAGCCGGCGAAAAGATGTAACTGTCATCTTTTATTCAAGTTCCAATGTTTGGTTGTTTTGTGTTTTTCTTCTGAGCTGCTGGAAACAAGTACACTCTTCCACATGTAACCTCTGTATGTATCTCATTTTGGAGCAAATGACTTTCCATCAAATTCTTTTTCAAAAGTGGGCATAAATAGCATTGCAATGTAGTTTTAGCTTTAATGTTCAGAGAATATAGGCAAGACCTCCGAAGACAGGTGATACCTAGCATTAAACTATTATATAGGCTAGAAATTCTAATTCTCCACTGCCTTTCATGCTTTATAAATGTGTATGCCATGAACTATATGCATGTTGCATAAAGAAATGGATAGCTTTTGCCTATACTGTGTTGCTTCAAAATCCACTAGTGTGCAAGTTTTAATGAGTACTAAAAAAACCATAAAAATGTGTTTGTGCCTACAACAGACAGGACAAATACTTTTTGCTCTAGTTTTATTTGTGAGAACAAAACTGCAGAAGGGTCATGTTATCACAGGCAGAGGCAGATAAAGGTCAGTTATCAGCTGGTGTGCTCTGGTGAAGACTCCTTGGCTTTGTTGAAGCTATGTTGATTTGTGACATCTGAGAGTTGGATATTGAATCTAACTTAATTTGACATGGGATTTAAGTGTGTGGAGGGTTTTTTGGGTTTTGGTTTGTTGAGGTTTTTTTTTCCAGAGACCTACACATATTTACTGTAGGCCCTTTCACATGACCAGAAAAATGTTGCAAGTCCTTGCTGGGAAAGATAACATGACATGTTTAAGTTTAGAAAAGACTATGCTATAAACAGACTCTTCTGTCTCCCTTCCTTCCTTGTGACCCTGTGCTTACCAGCCTATTTTCTCAGTGCATTCATTCTCTTCTTGTTGAGCTTCATGTGGAAATTGCTAAAATAGTGTATTTCCCCCCTCACTCCATTATCTTTCAAGTCAATGTCCTGAGGTGCAGCTACATCTCGTGTTGAGTCACTTGCTACCAGTGACTCTGGAGTTGGGAACTTGTGAGCGTTATCAGAGGAATGCTAGACCAGAATAGCTTACAGATCCAATGCCAGGGCTGGATGGGAAGGCTAATAAAAGTGAAAAGTTGTGTAACTGTCTTGGGTTATTTAGGTGGGCAGATATGACCTGTTCCATGTGGGGAATGATAAAGCTGAAGAAGAAACTTCTTTCCACTCTCTCTCTGTCCACAGCTGTATGAAGAGATGATTCTTTGCTTGAGGTAGGAAAGAAGTTGCAAACGGAATTTCTTCTGTTTCACCAGAAAGCAGGGTGATGTTCTGTAGGTCACAGGAAACCTGTGGCCAAGATGAAGAATGCAGCTCCTGGCAGCAGCCAGCCTGTCCCTCACTGACAAACTAACCCCTGTCGGGAAGAAGTGTGCTGTCTGTACGCCAGCGTTTCTAACCACAGCTGAGTGATTTGACATGCACAAGCCTAAAGTACCACGGCCCCAATCTGCATTTATTCTGGGCCTTGGCAAGGCGCTTATCCTACCACTCTTGTCTTGTGAGGGAGGCCTCTGTCCTCGATGGCATCTTTCTCCATCATGCTGCAGCATGTTAAATACCTGCAAATGTCAAGGCAGGATAGAAACATGAAGGAACCAAAGAATCATTTAGGTTGGAAAAGACCCTTAAGATCACAGAGTCCAACTGTTAACCTAACACTACTAAGTCCATTACTAAACCATGCCCCCAAGCCCCACGTCTACATGTCTTTTAAATACCTCCAGGAGTGTGTCTACAGTCAGAAAAAGGTGACTTAGAGCGCAGTAATCAACAAGCTGCAACGTCCCAGGCACAGACAACCAAGATGCTGCTGTCCTACTGTAAGTGATCTGAGCAGACCATTAACTGGAGGTTTTACTGAAATCATGCATGAATCTGCGTTTTCAACCCGCTGCAATATCTGGGTACCCTCACCATAAAACAGGAACAAAATGGATTCTGTGGATTTTTTGGTCTTCCCTTCGAGGTCAAGCCTGTGTTACCAACAGAGCTTGAAGCTGTTTAACCTGCAGCTATCTCCTCCTCTCCCACAATCTCACGTCACAAGCACAATTTAAAGGTAATGTCAAACTTTGATTGTTAAGAATGACTCTATAATGGGAAGGCATCTTCAAAGGGAAAGGTTTTTTTTAGCATTTCTTGAATACTCCATCCACATTTGCCCGGTATTTTCTGGAAGCTTGGTCCACAGCCAGCCTTTGTAACCAAGAACTCTTCCCCAGCCCTCATACTTTGTGACCTGCCCTTTCTAAGGACAGCAGATGTAACAGTTCTTCAAACCTGTGTCAAATGAAAATTATAACTTTTTACTAGTATTTGACAATTTATTTGGATAACCTACATTAACACTCTAATGTGGGCTGATCATTTAGACAACACATGTCAATTGTTAGGTCTGTCTTACAGAGTCAAACACCAAGGCACTATGCTTGCTTATCTGCTCCTTTACTGGAAAATACACAGCTTTGCTTTGGATGTTGATCTTGGCAGGAAGGAAGCCACAGGGCATGGCTGCTTCTGCAGAGCTGTGTTGATTGGCATCAGATGAGAAACTGGCCTTTATTCCCTTTGAAGTCCCAGAGACTGAAAATGTCTATGCAGAGAGTAGATACTGTTACACTTTTCTGCACTTGCCTTTCCTCTCTGTAGCCAACAAATGCAGGACTAAGACATGTATGTAATGTTTTCCCCCCGCTCCCCATGCCAGTATACATAACTCATGCTGGTTGCAGTTTTCATGGCATGAAAATTCAGTAAGATCAGTCATGAGCTGACAACTGGAACAACTGATACCTGCAAAGACTTTCCCCTCTTCCCTGGTCTAGCCAGCCATTGCTAAAATTCACCCCAGGCAAGCGATTCTGTACTGTGTTAATATTTCCTGCAGCTTTTTGGGCCACTTTGTTCTTGGTGCCTTGGAAAGCAAGAACCCTGGGACTCCGCTTGAGTTAATTGCTAGTAAATATAGAGCCAGCAAAGGCAATACTTGACAAAGAGTGCAGTCACTCTGGTGCATTCGCTAGTTCACGCTTAACTCCATGTTTGTTTATAAAGGCTGTGCTATCACCAGTCAATAATAAGAGTTCTTGTAGTTAATGACAAGGTATGAGCTGATCCCCTCAGGCAGTGAGAACGGTTCCTCTCCTCCCCGTGGCAGAGTTGCCTTAGGACCAGCTGTACGTATTTATGCTCTTGTCTGGTCCTTCACCAGTAACGTGGTCCCCTTTGGTCCCCCGAACCTATGGGAGTTTTGCAAACACCGTGGCATCTACCTTTGTAGTGATGCAACCTCAGTTTGACAGACAAGGACATTAGGAGCTCAAAAAAGCAGCTTGCCCAAGGTAATTTATTGCTCAGGACATCACCAAAAATAGAACCAGTTACTCCTGCCACATCAGTTAACCTTTAGGTTGTGCCATTGAATCTTTTCTTGGTTCACCGAGAATTACGTGCCCCTTGTCATCACAGCAGCTACTGGCTAACGACCAATGCATGACTGGACTAAAGGTTAGCAGTCTGCTGTTTACAGATCTCACCAACTTTCCAGATGCTGTTTGTATCCTTGCTTTTCAGAATACATTTGCCATCTGAATTGAAACAGAGCCATGCAAGGGATTTGGACAGGCTGCGGAGAGGAGCAGATGAGATAGCTGGGACAGGGAGGGGAGTGCAGCGGAGCGGCAAAGGAAGGCTCAGACTGCAAGAGATGGCAAACGGACAGCAAAGCAAGAAACGCTGGGTGCCTGGACCTGCGGACAGCACGGTGCAGGGCTCCTGGGGCTGACTTGGCAATTACCTGTACTGCTGTTTTGCAGCTGCAATATCGTCGGCGCTGCTGTGTCCTCTGGACCTGCTGCTGCTCCAGCTGCAGCCCTGACCTTCTGGCAGGAGCTTCTCTCATGACATATTCCTTAGGTTTGCTCATGAACTAAATGGTGTGAACCATACCCTCCCCACCATGCCTGAGTGGGGAATATCTCAGGGCGGTGGGGGGGAGGGAGAAAAGAATTCACAGGAAAAAAACAATGTTTATGAATTCTTGGCCTGCACTAGCAAAATAGCAGCAATAATTCATTTGACGGATACAGCCCATTTGCCAACAGGATAAACAAAATTCTAGCTTTTCTGTGACTTTATCAGCTAGGAACAACTGAGAATGGCTAGATGATCTACCTAACCATAACCTCTAAAAAAAAAAAAAAGAAATGTGCCATTGGACTTCAATATAAATAAGCAAGGCCAGGGAAGGGAGGACATGGTGGACCCTGGTACCATAGGTCTGGTGACTGTGTGCCTGCTGACGCCACAGCCAGAATCACACGATGCTTGTGCCTACAATGCTGTCAGCACAGATCCAGCCTGTTTCCTTCCCTTCTGGTGATTGGAAAACAACCGCTTAGGGCTGTTTTTTTCGAGGCCAGCCTCCTCCTCTGCTGCAGCACTTCAGCTGTGAGCAACCATCGCACTGTTTCCTCTTTCGCTTTTATTTCTCCCTGCTGGGCAGAGAAGGCCGAACAGCAGCATGCTGCAGGCAGAAACACCTCACGCTTGCAGCTGCTAAATGATTTCTCAGGCATAAAGCCGCGCTCACCGGTTTCAGGGGGACTGTGAGGCAACTCACGCCTCTGCCACCGCCTGGCGGGCGCTGCGCTGGCCCA
>NW_010557088.1:0-36390 GCF_000687285.1 Phaethon lepturus | reverse complement strand
GGCAGACGCGGGACGCCCCAGGGAGTGCTGCGTTCGTAAGCGCTTGTTCAGAACTCCTCCGCAAAAAGCGCCTTAATGTAGAAAACTTTGGTTTGAGATCAGAACGTCGTGAGGCTGGTGCAAAGATGACGCCCGATAAGTAAGTTTGCTGACGATGTATCCCTATCAGAAGTGTTTCAACAATGTCCGTCCTTTAGTGTAGCGACACGATTCACGTGCTCGTATATATTAAAAAAAAAAAAAGGGAAATAAAATTACCGGGTAAAGAGCCCAAGACAAATAACTGAAGATCAAAACAAGTATGACTCACCAGGAATGAGGATCTTAACATGTAAAATAATTTGACTTTATTTTGAGAGATTCCGGGCCCTGAAGCTGAAAGGTTTAGAGACGTTTATGGTCAATTTGGGTTACAATACTTGGGAGTCTAATCTGAAGACATTTAAATATAAAAGTATCTTTACAGTGCAGGGAAGCACTGGGAACTTAGCAACTGAAGAACAAGGTCCCTTCCGTAAAAAAGACAAGCAGCAAAGGTAGGTCTCCCAAAACATGTGAGGGATCAGATAGTTCTGTGGCAAGTGTGCTGTCCCCCTATGTCCTCCCAACTTGGTATATGAGGAAATGCTCCATTCATAAACCTCAGGGGGTTTTGGCCCTGAAAATGGAAATGAAAAGAAAGTAGGTAACCATACAAAGTTTGAGTTGCAAAGAAGAGTTGCAAAAGTTTGCAAAGTCTGAGCTGCAATGACGACCAGCTATTTTGACTCTTACGCTAGTATCAACACAATCACCTTCACATGCTCATGGAAAAAAGACAAGAATTGTGGTCACAGCTGTTGTATGAGATGTACTGATCCAAAGCATTTGAAAATGAGTCAGCCATCCAAAATCATTAAAAAATAATTGCTTTTAAAGTAATACTTAAAAAAAATAGGCATTGTTTCTTAGCTTGGAAAAAAGGCTTATGCTATGTGTGCCTGTTTCTCCCACAGTAACTCTGAATGTCTTCATCAGCTGCTGCCAGGCTACACCCAGACAAGCCATCTGCCACCCAGGAAACTACATACTGTAAGTGTCTGTAAGTCTGACTCACGGTTGCCCTGCCCACATGATACATGAGTAAAGGACACCTGTTGCTGCTGGCCATTCAGAACACCCACCCGTTGGTTGCTGATCTGTTATTTCTGCTTCCTTTCTCCTGTTCCCCATGTCCTTCTCCCAGTCATCTGCCTGAACTTGCCCAAACTTGGCTGCTTCCCATCACAGAGTTTGCCTGGCAGTTGGGGCTCCTTAGTGGCCCTCTAATCATAATTTTCCCCTGCCTGCTGGACTCAGGTATCCCATGGCTTCTTGGATTCCTCTTCTCAGCTTGGCAAATGGATCTTGCCTCCACACGTGATTTAATCTTTCTTCTAACTATGGGACACAAGAGCCTGGAAGGGTTCCCTCTTGTGCTATTGCTGGCTTTCTACCAACCGCAATGAAAAAATAACGGTCGCAAAGATAACTGAGTTTCTACAGTTTTCTTTCATGGAAACGGGCGGCTCTATGCCTCAAGTGAAGAAAACGTTGCAGTGTGAGTTCACGTTTAATGAAGGCCAGAGTATTCACACAGAAGGGAGACCTCAAAAATGCATTAACAAAGGAAAAGCTTCTATGAGCACTGAAGTACAAATCCATAAGGACGTAGGACATTTGTTCTAGGTGACCATGACTGTTTAAATGAGCTTTCCTTTTATAACAAGTTGGAAACATTTAAAGGCAAACTGAGATCATAACTTAGTAAATGCATCTATAGTAATTCAAGCATTAAGAAAATATTATTGCAAGATCTGTAATAACGTCAGGATGGATTGTAAGAATAGGGTAACGGTAAATTAACAAGAAAATACTTCAAGTCCTCTCACATCTTGCAGAACATACATTTGACTAGTGGGTCCAGTTTCATGTCCCATCTGCTCTTATAATGAACAATTCACATGTATCTTTGGGAAATGGAAATAACACTAAGCTGACAACAGTGAAATAGCATATATTCAACAGTAGATATTGTTGTACACTTCCATTAGCACCTGCAAAACATAAAGCATTAAAATTTGCATCCAGACTTAGAACACCCCAGTGATGTCAGTCAACACCTTGTTAAACACTTGCCATGTGGCCCATGAAGAAGTCTTTCTGCCAGTCCAGCTTGTGGGTAGATTATACTTTTATACACTGTATTGAAAGTAGTGCAAGTGTCCCCAGAGTTATTTTAAATGTTCTAATTCCTGTTGTAAAATATCACTACTTTCTGAAGCCATCTGGGTTTTGGCTCACTTCTTTTGTGTAGCAAGCAGTAGTTCTCTCAGGTAAATTTTGCGCTGTGTAAAAATGTATTTCTTTTTATCTTTTTAATCTTATTATTCAAGAAAAAGTTATCCCCTTCCTTTTACCACAAAGTTACAACTGATTACGTTTCTTTATATTATTTTTTTAAATTCTGTATTTCTATTATGCCTTCAACTTGCTTTAAGCCCTACTTTAGAGATTATTCTTTTGGTGACAGTAGTAAACTCGTGATTATTCCAGTGTATGTGGTATTCGGACTGCTCTTTCGCAGTCAGTCTGTTTTAATGCATTAAAAGCTTTATTAAAGATTTTCTTGCATGTCAACATCTACTGAGGAATGGAATAAAATAAAGGTGACCCTAAATATACATCTGTATTATTAATACTTACTTTTAGAAACAGATTAAAGCTGGAATGCATATTCATCAAAATTAGGAAACAGTCTCTCATTCTCACTTGAAATTGTTTCAGTTGTTATAACATGCTGCTTTCATTTGAACAGAGCCTTAAAAGCTAATGGATTTGGAATTCATTTTTTTAAATAGATTCATATTACTGACTGTGATATTGATAACAACAAAACAACTAATGGATCAAATGAAATATTTCAATCTATAACGTACCCATTAGTGGCATCCAAGCAATATTAGACTTGCTTTTCTGATCTTCCATCAGTTCCGTTAATGATATGCTTGGCACACATGCATTTACTTACTGAAGAGTAACTGATATTCCAACAGCAAAAAAACACGGTTAAATAAAGTAATCTCCAAAAGCTGGAGGGGAGGTTTGTGCCAAATGTGGAACGTAATTGAATCGCATTATCAAATACTCTCTACTAGAAAGGAAGAACGATTCAACTTTTTAAACAAAACAATAGATGAAAATTGTCATCATTCAAAAAGGGAGAAAATTATTCCACTGAGTGATTGAAATGATACAAAGCAAATCATACCTGTCTGTTTTATAAAGTCAGCAAATCAAAAGCTTCATCTTTCTTATTGAGCGCTTTTCAAAAAGCTTGTAGAAATTAATTGGGCATATGAGTATTCGGTCCTGTATTTGAGTTAGACCCAGTTAAGAACTCTTGATACAGATGATTGGGTCTTTCTCAGTATTGAGTTAAACTAGAATTTGTAAATCTAAAAGTTTGGTTCCCACTCTAAATATAAGCAGCAAATTTTCTATATTTTGAAGACCGCTTAAGGCCATTCCGGAAAGTATGAGAGAGGAGCAACAAGGAGAAACTTTGATTAGGCCAATTTTTTATAAACTCCACCTTGGATAGTTGTGGTGTTTGGAATATGTACATACAAGATATAATTATGCTTACATAAAGCGCAAAATGTTTTGATAATGACTTGCACTGACATTAGAACTGATAGTAAGTTTGGAATCCTGTTTCTTGTTTTTTACAGTCAAATGACATTCTCCTTTCTGAAAGGATACGTGCGAGTATAATTGTCCTGTAGTATATTATTATAAAATAAAATACATGTAGTATGCAAATATAAATCTGGTTGTTTAAGAACTGAAATAGAAGTGGGAACTATAGAAATTACAAAAGGATGTGACTGTTCAGTCACTGCTTTAAAAATAATTTAGGAAAGCATCTCTACAGTCCTAATAATCTGAGTCTGAAATAATATAACAGAAATTTTCCATGAGTTTATAAATGGAATATACTGTAATACTTTGTTGCACAAGAAAGGTTTACAAGCAAGATGGGACGCTTTGGTGTGTTTGGAATTGAAAGCTGTCATTCGGATATTTGGAAAGCTTTCTCTCCAGCCAGTTGGCGAATTCTTTGCTGGCATCTACTAACTGCCTTGCTTTGTCACAACACCCATGTAAAAATGCTAGTTTAAAACCAGTTTATCTCAAACCTACTTAGCTTGGATTTTGCAAGTATTTACCCTTGATGCAAGACTGCCCTGCTCTGACATTATACATAATCTATCTGAAATTCTGGAACTGTTCTAAGAAGGAGAGATCTGACTGTATTAGGCTAACCTGTATGTGGAGCTGAAAGACCTTTAATCTGGTGTATAAAAAGGAGAATTTTCTGAAAGTTACATTTTACATCTGTTACGTGATATGCAGATGAAATATGTTTTAACCACCACTCTATTGTACAATGCTGTTTTACTCAGCTTTGTTTTAAGAGGAGTTTTATTTGCTCAGAATGCACATAAAATAAAATATTCAGCAAGCAACAGTCTAATAAATTAGACACCACCAGTGCATGATAAATAATGAAACAGTGTAATTACAGCTCACAAAGGGCAACTCTGTGGTCTTTTTGGAAACCCCTAAAAAAAGAATATTCTGAATTATTTGATTTCTGCAAAAATCAGTACTGGAATCTAACCTGCATGTTTAGAATTGGTTTACATGTTATGTTTGCAGTGGAAAAGCAAGTAATTCCCTTAAGTGGTACTCAGCTCTGCATTTGTATTGCTTTTAGATGACCGTTAAGGCTTTCATGATAATCTGTGACAAGGGTTTGCATCTGGATTATTTGGCCCTCAAGTCAGAAGTTTCATTCCCATATAACAGATATCTGTGTGATGCAGGTGGAGCACATAACTGCCCAGAAACTGGGAAATGCAAGATACGGTTTAGACATAACCTTACACAAAGGTTATATAGCCTTAAATAAACTCAGGGGTAGGTGTTGCACAACTGCAGTCCTCCCTGTCCCCAGAATATTCCCCCATCTTCTCCTGTTTTACAAGTGTATTTTCGAAATCTCTCCTTTTACAAGTGTGAGTATAACTCTGCAACCTCCAAAGCCAGGAGTTCATTTTTACATGAGGATTCCTAGTGGCCATTTACAGCCCAAATAAAGCTTCTCAATATTGCTTGTGTAGTGCTAAGCAGGCATAGTTGGCAAGACATCCATCCCAAAATGTTCTTTTCATGTAGAAACGTAAACTTTCACCTGGGGGGGAATTGCTTTACTGTTTTTATCCAAGCTGCCTGAGTAAATCATGCTATAGCTAGGCCTATGTTTACATGCAAAATGAGTTGGAAAGCCCCCATCTTCTTTCCATAAAGCTCATCTAAAATATTATTTGTGGGAATCTACAGCTTGTGAAATTTTCCATCATTTTTTTCTACCCTATAGACAGTGGGGAAAATAACTTATTTTATATTTTGTGACTGCCATTCTCCAAGAGGGCAGCGTCAGCCTGCCACATCAAGCATCAGGAGTTCCGCTCCTCACTCCCGTCCGGGCAGGCCCGAGGGCAAGCCCTGCAGCAGGAGCTCGCAGCCCTCCCTGCAGCCTCCGGCCACGCTGGTGGGATGTAAACAGCTGTTATGCAGGAAATTAAGATTTTACCTTACGTAACTGTTCGTTCCTATCAGAGACTTCTTTATTTGTGCCATTAGTGCGTATAAGTCAAAAGGAAGGAAAAGCGGTGTTTGCATTATTAGAGATATATCTTTCTCTCTGGTTCCAAAGTGACTTGATGACCTGTTTGTTGCTGTGGTACTTTTCACTCAGGCAATTTTGTTAAACTCCTGTCTCTTCCTTAACCTGGAGGAAATTGCCTTCTATTCAAAGAAACAGCACACATACCTATGTCGTATTTGTGCCCATTTCTGGGGATGTAAGAAAGACTTACTGATTCATAGTTATTGCATAGAATGAACTTAATCCAATACGGACAAAGGGAAATCAAGTTGTGTGTATCTCAAGCTTTATGTTTCAGCTGCTGCCACAATCAGAAGACCTGATTCCAATGGCTGTGTGCAAAGACAGATTTCCAAGTCACTTAAATGCCATCAGGGTGAGACAAAAGAGCCCTGTAGCCCAGTACTCTGTCTCTAGCAGATATTAGGAGATCCCAGAGATAGTGGGGCCTGTTACTGTTCCTTTGTTCTCTCGTGTGCAGGCAGAGCATCATCAGGTGGTGTACACTGGAGATACTTTTCACGGAGTAGTAAGTGCTGTCAGGGCTTCTGTGCTTGATGGCTCACTCAATTCTCTTTATGCTAATTTTTGATCCTGCAACTCTTACATACCTTTCCTTTTTGATTTAGTGCCCCTGGTTGGGGGGCAGAGTGTGGTTTGTTTGGGGATTTACTTGGTTGGTTTGTTTTATATTGGGGTTTTTACCCCTTTCCTTTAGCCTTTTTTCTCCTTGGAAAGGCCTTGAATTCCATGGATACCTTGAAGGGTTGGTGTACAAAGTTGCTCTGCTCAGGGTTTTGCTCTGGTTCTTTTTCACCATACACCTTCATACCGCTTTCCTTTTTCATTTGTTGCTAATGCCCAGCCAGCCCTATAAGTAAAATCCAGTATAAACAGAAACATTAGTAGATAGTTAGGTGGTGTCAAAGACAGAGCAATCCTTCTCCTGTTGTGCCACACCTGTATTGCTTTATAATCTTTATGAACTGGAGGTGGAATCTGGACAATCCTAACTGATTGTCATCAGTCAGTGAATGTCTTCCAAGAATGAGTCCAGTTCCATTTTTAACCGTGTCTATTTTGGTGTCCACAGCATCCTACAGTAGTGAGCTTGTTCTAGAGCTTCGTTGTGCACTGTGAGCCAGCTTTAATCCAAAAATTGTATGACCAGATGTAGCACGGCTCTTCGAGCTCTTAGCTTTTGATGGTTAAGACTACAGCCAGTGTAAGCTCATGTCTGCCCCCAATACACTGCAAAGACATCCTCTAACCTATGCTTAGACAGGTCACAGCAATGCACTATTGAGCCGAAGGAATGTGCCATAGATTACCAGGCCCAGGCCTATTGTGCTACCATGGAAAGACAAAGGATCTGTGGGGACAGTCTCTGTGCATAATAAACCCTTTGCTAGATCATGCAGCTGAAAAGAAGTAATTTCCACAGGAAGTAGCTCAAACGTGGACAAATCCCTTTGACACTCAGGCAGCCAACAGAGACTGGAGCAGATGAAAGAAAGTATGAAATGAAAGGTGACCTGCTAGGTTAGTCAGCTGTTTGCATGGCTTATACCCACCATTTGCTGTGGTTCATGATCCAGTGGGCATAAGCACAGAGTAGGGGAACAGCCAGTCTTCTCAGATCTAGACAACAGTGGAAGAAAAAAGAGCTGTTAAACTCATTGCCTGGGTTCCGTAATAATTAGTTTCTGGATTTTGACAACCTTTTGTTTACAAAACAGAATTATCAGAGGAATCCAGAACTTAAATTAGTAGATAATTAAAATTAAGAGACCATCACATTGATATTTCTTCAACTTTGGTTTTTTGAGTTCAATTTAGTCTTTCTTCAAAACTCATATTGTGTTGTTATTTCATATAAATGAAACATAAATTTTAAACTGTTATATATACACTACCCCAAAACAATGGGGAAAGGTAAATTTGCTGTATGCAAACATTCATTTAGTAATATGGTAGTGAAACTGGATATTTGGTAAAAGAGCAAGAGTAAACCACATACATTCCATCTCTTTGCTATTCCAGATATGCTTTAACAGTTCATACTGTACTGAATCTGTTCATAGAAAATATAGCTGTTGTTGATTGCCAAAATACTCTGCAAAAGTTACATAGTCCGTAGCAACTGTCAATGGAGCACATCTCTGAATGGTATCTACTTTTCAAAACTGGTGCAGGCATGGGAAATGCTGTACTTTTAAAAAGCCAACAGAGCCATCTAGTGTTTACATTAAAAATGTACAGTTTTGTATGTTTTGCATTTCTATGTGCAAGAGCAAGATCTAGGTGTGATCTCAACGGTCAGGGAGGCCAAACAGCTCATAGTCTTTCATATTAATCCCTGACAGTTCTTGTTGCTTACAAACAGTACAGTTATTGGTGCTAGAATTAGCAGTGTTAAAATTGTATGTGGAGACTTCTATTACCTCACTAGAGACACCCAAGCCTAGTCAAGAAGTTTTCTCTGCTATTTAGCCTCAGTCATTTTCATATTATCATTTTTAGTTATACATTTTCATTTCTTCTTGGCATTTAAACCCTTCAGATACCTTTGCTTTGTTGCCTGCTGCCTTAGGGTGTATACTTAATCATTTGTGTTCCGTAGTGTGGCCTTCATTCTGTGGATTGTCTTTTTAACAGTCTGGCATATCAAACTCAATGCAGTGCTCTGGAGTTGGTCAGAAAGCTTGGAAGAGGCCAGATTGCAGGTTTCTTAGTTTTTTCCTCAAAATGCTGCAACAAGCTTCAGTGGCTGTTATCTCCCTTCCCAGTAATCAGCACGCATGGATGCATACACACACACAACAGACATGCACACAATTTACACTGATTTTTTTCCTCACCATTTCTCATGGTGAGCTCAGATATAATTGTTCAACTTTTGTCATCCACAGTCATTTCCCTTATTACACATACACATTGTCATTTTCTGCCTCTATGGATAATTTCTAGAGAAAAAGGAACATGATTTTCGTAATTATTGTCTAAATAGTTTGGCTGTCTTTGTTCTCCTAATGTAACCTAAGAAGGTGAGTGCAGATCAACTAATAACTACTCAACAAACAGGCAAAACAGAATTTGCTGCTCTATGGAGAAAAGACTGGGGTCAAAGCAGACCTGGGACCATGACTGAGCCAACCTAACAGCTTCTGCTGCTATAGGAGATGTAGGACAGAGGACAAAAGGAGTCACACCGGGAAGAGCCACTGATGTTTCTGAGACAAACTGCCTCGTCCCAGGTCTCTGTCAGAAGTTATTGGCCCATAATCATCTTCTCCTTTTTTCTTTTTTTTTCTTCCCCTGTCCAAATCTGGTCTAATAGTATGGTTTTCTTAGGCAGCATGCAGTGATTAATTTAAATCCTAAAGCCTGATTAATTTAAATTTGTCCGTTTAGCAATGTAGAATATGTGTAATTCAAAGGTAGGACAGGCTTTTGGGCATTGGAACTTATCTGACCCAACTTCAGGTTAGATAGTTGTCTAAATCTAAGCTGGTATTCTAAGATTCTTTATAGTGCATGAGAAGAAGCAAACACTGTCAAAAAATGGTTTCTTTTGATCTCCACATAGGTGCCTAAGAATGCTGGAGTCAATCATTCTCAAGAGTTGAATCCCATGTGGCCAACAGTAAGTACTAAAAATCAGCTGCTTACCAGGAATCTGAGAGCGAGGCAGAATTATATTAGTTATTTTAGAAGCTACTTCTGGGTGGCCATCTTAGACAGGAGGGACGATGTAATAAGAGTACTGTCCTTTAAAGGAATAACTTAACAGCTGTACTCCTTTTGGTAATTGTCCAATATGCTCAAGAAAGGAAACTGAGTCTTGTGCTTCATAAACATATTTTGCTTATTATTGGTGGTTCTTCTGTCTACTATATATTTAAAGTTTTCAAAAACAGTTAGAGTTTCTTCAGTGATAATATTGCCAAAAGTCAAAATTAAGGTTCTGATAATATCACAGTGCATTACTTCTGTATTCTGTTTACTGAATACCTTCAAAGGGACTATCATATTTTATCACTATGACCTCAAAAAAATGTTAGTCTTGTTTAATGGTTAGAACAAAGAGCTGGAGGCCAGAAAGATCAACAACAATTAGGGACAGAGAAGAGCTAACAATGTGGTTCATAGAAAATAGAGACAAGAAAAGACCTATCTGAGTCTGTAGAGTGTTTCCATTTTCCCCAGCTGATACACTGCACAAACTCATGATAATCCAGTTTCTCCAGAATTTAAGTTTACATTGAAGTAGGTCATATGCCAAGCCATCCTGTTTACAAAAGCTTTTGTCCAGACAAGGAAATTGACTGGTACAGCTCTCATGGCATAAGCTATTTCTGAGCTGTTCTAAAAGCTGCAACTAGTTATTTAAGAGCAACTATTGTGGAATAGCTTATGCTACAGTGGTTACACCCATCACTTTCCCTGGAGGGAAAAAAATCCATTACAATATTCTAAACATGAACTCATTGTAAACTTCTGCAGCATTTTCTTCAGGACTTTACAAATAGGCAACTTGAAATAAAATTCTGAATGATGTTAGTTGTCTTTGAACAGTTAACTCTAAAATCTAATTGCATGTTTTGGAATGCTTAGAATTAAGCATGAGGAGAAAGGAAAGATTACAGGGAGGAAAACTCCGAGGGAAGGGAAGAAAAAGACAGAAAAGGGGACTGAAAGGGAATGAATAGCAGCAAAGGGAAAACTGTAAAGAAGACAATCAAAGTGCAGAAGTAACAGTGAAAGTCAAGATAGGAATGTTTCCTCAACTGAGAAACAATTGTGGTAGTAAGCCTGAGTTAGCTACCACAGTACAAAAGGATCGTTTATCCCCTTGATCTTAATGCCAGTACCCCTCTGATATCAGTGTGCATCTTGCTGTAGATTAAGTGTATCATATAGTCCTAAATTTAGACAAGCAGTCATTAAACATGGAATTTGGCCTTCTCTGCAGAATGACTTTGCACATCCCTCACTTAGGACCCAATGCCAAGACAATATTTTCTCCATTGCATGCCCATGTTTGTTCTGCCAGCCTTTTCATTACTTGCTTCATTTACTCACAATATGTCAAAGCCTGACTGTGACATTTTGGTCCGAGTATCTTTTCAAAGAACTGTTTTTTTTATCTATTTTGAACAGTACAAAGCAACTTGCTGTTTGTTTCCCTCCCTGTGGCAGATGCTTCTGTCTTTCTACCAGACTTAAATACTGTGATAGATAGAAGGAAAAGTACATTGTTTCCACACATATGGCACGAGCTGTTGAGCAGGTGAAATGACAAGGACCTGTGCAACCCTTGTAGCTGTGCAACAAGAGCCAGTAAGGACAGAACAGGGAAGCAGAGCCACCTCTATCAGACCTGCACTGAGATACTGTCTAAGATGGCGTGCCCCTAGTCTGTCAACTTTCCAGAAAATTCATAGTTGTGATAATTGAGGGAATGTTATCTGTGTAATGGAAACTTTTGCCTGTTTTTTAATGTTTAGGTATGTTTTATATGCCTGTGTATGAATGTGTATCCACATTTGCTAAGAAAGCCTTTCTATGTGAGATTAGGAATAAAAGGGAGTCCTTTGTTTTAAGTCATATAGTTTGACCAAACTATCAGTCAAGGAGGTTAGATGAACCTTTTACTCTGAATATTTCTGCAGGGGAATGAAACTTCAACAAAAAAACCAAAGAAGTCAGGTGCATATAAATAGGCATATAAAGCAGAAAAGGCTCAAGCACATAAAATAGAAAGAAATTGAAGGATTTTATACAGGATGGAACTGAAAACATGAGACCAGAGGTCTGAGTTAGCTGCAGGAAGTAAAATCTGAGGAAGTGAGCTGGACAGGAGAGACTCTGGCTGGAGATTTCAGAGAAGAGTTCTAGATAACTTCAGACAATAAGGTATCTACTTGTAACAAGTGATTTAGGATGTGTCAAGAAAATACACATTGTATTTCTTGGGTTATCCAAATGAAGAGCTGTAATGTTTTAAAAATACACGCAATGTGTGTATAACTTCCACTTTAAGTACTTCCTAAGATAGAAATGTAACTCCAACTATAGTTTTGCAGAGAGTGCCTTGGGGTTCCCTTGGGATTCTGAATACTGGAGGCAGATCAGTTGTTAGGTCTGTTTCTGTGAAAGAGGAACAGAGTACCTGTGTCCAGGAAACGTATGTACCGTGGAGGCTGATGGAAGAGGTAATGCTGTAGCCTACTAAGAAAAGCTTAGTGCTACAAGTGGAATGAAATCCAGTACAGCAGTTTGGCAAGCATATATTGGTGCAGTTTGAACAGATCTATGGACCTGGGTAAGTAGATGAGTTCACAAATAATTTCTCTGTGTGAAGTTATGAGGGACATAAGGGCTCTTTAATATTGTAGAAAGAGGAAAAAATGAGAACCAAGGGCAGTAAGGTAAAGCCAGCAAAATCAAATGAGAAGTTAGGCATGCTTTTTAACAGTAGGTATGATTAATCAGTGTCAGGGAAGTTGTTGATTTTCTACCTCTTCGTGTTCTCACTTCAAAGCAGTGTACTTTTATGGAAGCAATACTTCGGTTGAAGAGAGTTCTGGATCTCAATATAGTAATAAATAGGCAAAATGTAATGGTCCTGACAAACAGGAGTCAAACTAAGACATCTGTTGGTTCATCCTGGCCTTAAATTCTCTGAAACTGTGAAATTTCTTAGACAGCTTTGACTTCCTCATCCTAGATTTCATACTGCTTCTTTCTGCATTCAGTTTAATGTTTTAAATTCATGTCTGAAGGCCAGAGGTGCTTTTGTTGTTGTTGTTTAAACACCAACTGGAGGCTGAAAACATTTCTGTTTGTCCAAATCTGGAAAAATGCAGAATGATTATATTACCAAAGGGAGAGAGAAAAAAAAGAAGAAGGAATACTGTGTACCCAACAAAACAGAGACAAGAATGCAGGAATTTAAATGTGTTACAGGCTGTTATTAGGATTTTGGATGCAAAAATAAAACTTAGAAAAGACTGAAGAGTTGAAAAGGCATAATATGATCCCATTTGTTTAGACTAGAAATTACCTTCCCTAGATTGCTAAGGTGACAGGAAAAAAATTGAAAAGAAGGTAATCATATTTGTTTTAATTCTGGCAGTTTCCACTGAAATGCCCGTCTTTCTATAATAGCTTTTTTAAAGAAAGTGCCTTGGGGAATTACTAGAAAAATGAGGTTTATTAAGTGTTCATGGCCATCTGAACTACCCACCCATGCAGTATAAATGTGTTCTGGCAAAACAAGTGTTTGTGTTGCCATGGCCTTTCCCATGATGTTATTTTCTTAAGCAAAAGCATTTTTCTAGCTGAGATCTTAACAAGGACACAGGCAGGGTGCCATGATCCAGTCCCTGAAGAGGAAAATAATGATTTGGAGGGAATGATGAAGGAAAGAGATGGCCTCAGAGGGAGTAGAGCAGAGGACTTGGGTATCTGGTGACCCTTTTGCCCAACAGAAGCAGTGATCCCTTCCACTAATCACTCCAGTTCTGTGGGAGAGTGGTGCAGGCTCCACCAGCCGTGCAGAAATGCTGATAGGCCTGGTGCTAAGATTCTCCTGTAGCACCATCAGCATAGGGAAAATCTCTCTTAAAAATAGCAACTCAATTGTTATTTGCTGAGCAAATCCCATGCCTCAATACAGGCTTCCTCAAATCAGGTCATAGGGCCCTGTGCTGTGCACAGGTACAGCAACTCTACACAAAAATACATCCCCAAGGTCTACGTGGATCCATGTGATATATCTGCAAGATTTGAACTGTTCTATATACTGCTTTTTTCTTTTCCCTTTGCTCTGCAAAATCACTTAGGGGAAGTCCTGCCAAAGGATTTTTTATTGATTTCTGTCCTTCAGTTAATACTTCTGCAAGTGAAAATGATTGTGAATTTTACATTGTTTACTGATTGATATTCTTGTTTTAGGTTAATATCAAAGTATTTTATCATAAAAAATAATGAACTGGTTACACAAGCATTGAACAACTTTATTATATTGCTAATATACATCATACATTGCGACTAAAGCAAAACTAATGGGTGCTTACATAAAGCGCATAAGAACAAGGCAGGTATTGAGTCACCCTTTCTCTGCATATCTTCCCAAATTCCAGTAATCATCAGTTTGTGAGGTAGAGGTCATACTGGAATCCTTCTGCTTCCCATCCACAAAGGGGCCATAAATTCCTTTCTGAAGGAGTAAAAGACCAAAAAAAACCAGCGGGACCAAACGCCCCAGCCTTAACTCTCATAGGTTTTTGATGAGATTCAGGAATTTTCCTTCCTTCAGCTCCTGTAAGACAACTCTTCTCTGTCAAACTGCTTTCATACCCATGTAGCTGCGCGAATCACAGAAGAACATTGATCTCAGAGAAAGTAAAGGGAATAAGGTCCATGAATGCTAAATGTAGGTCCAAATCCAGTTAGGTATCTATTTGTAGGAGAGATTGCATTACAAAAAAAACAAGTAATGAAAAATAAAAATAGAATAGGCCTCTTGAGTCATTTTATCCCCCCAAAATTAATTTTCTGCATAACACAAACCACATCATGAGATGGTGAGCAGTACCCATTCTCTTTGAAGTAACACAGTCCGCATCTCACTGATACCTGAACATAACATCATTTTAGCAAACAGATCAGTTACAGAACTATGGCAAAACAAACATTTTATTTACCTTTAAATAAAATTAATTAGCTGGAAACTGAGAGCAAATAGCATTTGATAGAAATAACAGAATATGCTAGAACTTTACACCAAAAAATATGTAACGTGTTTCCCTAACTGTGAGACCCATTCAGTCTCATGTTCCTGCACTGAGATTTTTTTTAGAAATCCCAGAAACAGAGCTCTACTCACTCCTCTGGGAAACAGTTCCTCAGCCTACCACCTCACGATAAGTTCTTCCTGTTCAACTCAACATTTACCTGCCATCTCATTGATCTTGTTGAAGTATCTTCAATAGCTCTTACTTGTTGTCTTTCATATTTGTATGCACTGGAAAAAAATCACATGATATCTAATTTAAAGCTAAAAATCCACAGAAAAGAGAACTTCAGCTAAATCCAGCTTGCTTTATGCAGCTAATTCCAATGAAATTAAAAGGCTATTTAGGGGAGGAAAGCAAACTTACACCATTACATAACATCAATCATATCTTTGATTTTTTTTTAATATGACCTTTTGAAAATTAGATAGAATTCCAAATTAAGATTGAATCAATTAAATCTCTTGCTCTTGCAATTCAGGAGGGACATGTCTGATGCATGAGGCAATACTGTAACTGCATATTGTGGGATGTATCTGACTCATGGTCCTAAGTGGATTTAGTTGTCATACAGTGTGATGGAGGGACTTTGCAAGCTCCATTCAGCAAGAAAAGGGTTGACCTGGATAATGATTCTGGAGCAGAGGGAAAGGGAACCAGCTGCAGAAGATGACAAGGCTGCCAGGAGAGCAGCAAGAATCACTCAGAACATAACATCACTTAGAGGGAGGCATTTCTAAGTTGATGTTGACAGGAATTTGGAGATATGGGTGAACCAAGAGAGGTCTAGAGGCTGGAGATAGACTATAAATTGAGTTACCAGTGCTTATCTGCTGTCACAAACAGTGACAGTAATTTATATGTGTACCTTAGTTGTCAGAATTCCCCCAGGTTGCTTGTAAAAACTCTTGAGAGATGACATGCATTTTCTTTCTTGGAGTTTACAGGCCCTAGAGCAGAAAGTGCTTAATGGAGGTAGCATTCTCTACTTCAGCTACAGATGGGTATTAGTGAGAGCTGCTTCTGGCTTTATCTTTGAAAAGATCATTCAATTTGAGACTGCTGAAGGAGTGGATATGCATTTAATTCAGCCATATCACATGAGGGCTTCAATAGGAGGAGTGGCTGAATTAAATGCATATCCACACTTCCGCATGTGGGATGGCATTGGGAATGGTTACAGTCACTTTTGTTGTCCCTGTCTGCAAATGTTAGTAAGCTTCCTTTGAAAGTGATCGTGGAAGATTAATTCCCATGACTTCAACATCTGAATAGAAAAAAAATATATATATACATTTATATGCTACGGGAAAATTAAGCTAAATTAACCTTGTGAACAATGAAAGCTTATAAAGTAGTCCATCTTCAACAAAATGCTAAATAACACAATGTAATTGCAATTTAGTTCCAAGTATCCACATTTTTATTATGAAAATTAATTGTACATTTGATGAATGTGGAATTATTGGGAATGACGTGCTTTACTGAAGAAATAATGATGAATTCCTGAACATGAGAGATAAGTTTTGTGGTTCTTATGATGAAATATTTTTAGCTGGCTAACATATGAAGGCATTTAGAATTGTCACAGTTTCTTTAATGGAAAATAATTTCTTTCATTAAATACTTTACAATTATTCTTTCATAACTTGCAGAGAACTTACTGAGCTTTTATTAAGTTGGAATGTTAATCAAGCACACATATTGCCAAATCGTAAAACAAATAGACATCAGCAAGTATTTTATAATTTTGCAGTATATTATGTACTTCCCAATATGCATGTGGGATCAACCAGACCCCAGTTCTCTTCATATTTCCAAATAAGGTATGTGATTATAAATTTTGATTAAAGAGAGATCCAGAACCTCATTTATTATGTAAATGAACAGTAAGATAACTCTTCTGTTTAGGACTTGAGGATGGACAGTGGGCGATGTAGCTTCTAATTCCCAATCTGCCTTTTAATTGTGCAAAAGCTGTTAGGAACCAAACATTTCTTTGATGTCTTGATGGTTTGTCTGTCAATTAATTAGCTCTCCTTTAAGGTCTACTGTCATGGCCCTACATGGAGATGTAAGTGAGCATGAAGTGTCCCCTTTATTTCTCTGTTGAGCTTAAAGCTACAAGTAAGAAAGGTAAAGCAGGCTCTGCAGAACTACAAAGGAGGTTTTGGTTCACTTTCCCCAATCATTTGCTAAGATCATTGCACTAAAGAGACTTCAGTTTCATCTGATTACAGAATGGTAGGGACCTCTGAAGATCATCTGGTCCAACCCCCCTGCCAAGGCAGGATCACGTAGGGCAGGTTGCACAGGAACATGCCCAGTTGGGTTTTGAAGGTCTCCAGAGAAGGAGACTCCACAACCTCTCTGGGCAGCCTGTTCCAGTGCTCCGTCACCCTCACAGTAAAGAAGTTTTTCCTCATGTTGAGGTGGAACTTCCTGTGCTGCAGTTTGTACCCATTGCCCCTTTTCCCATCACTGGGCACTACTGAAAAGAGACTGGCTCCTTCCTCCTGACAGCCACCCTTCAGATATTTATAGACATTGATAAGGTCCCCTCTCACCCTTCTCTTCTAAACACCCCCAGGCCTTTCCTCATACAAGAGATGTTCCAGTCCCTTAATCATCCTTGTAGCCCTCCGTTGGACTCTCTCCAAAAGTTCCCTGTCTCTCTTGAACTGAGGAGCCCAGAACTGGACACAATACTCCAGGTGAGGCCTCACCAGCACAGAGTAGAGGGGGAGGATAACCTCTCTTGACCTGCTGGTCACACTCTTCTTAATGCACCTCAGGATACCATTGGCCCTCTTGGCCACCAGGGCACATTGCTGTCCCATGGATAACTTATTGTCTACCAGGACTCCAAGATCCTTTTCCATGGAGCTGCTTTCCAGTAGATCAACCTCTAACCCGTACTGGTGCATGGGGTTGTTCCTCCCTCAGTGCAGAACACTACTTGTCCTTGTTAAACTTCATGCAAGACTGGAGCAGTTTTCTTTGTCTGGGGACACAGACAACTCCATGCTACTACTTTGTTCAGGGCAGATTACAAAGTGATGATCCAGTCCTAACTGGGGGGAAAGGAGAGTTCCATCATTAAATAGACTAAGGCTTAACAAAATGTAAAAACTACACTTAGTCTAATTATAAACCTTAGTTATAGATAGATACCTTTAGGTTATGCTGTTAAAATGTTGCAAACATTCTTAATAAAGAGCTTAAAACAAATTTGACCTAGTTTGTATTTGCATTCAGATACTGATGTAAGCTGAATTGTAATAGTCCAGTTGTATATCTCTTACATTTTAGGTAAGAATGATCTGGTAATGTATTTCACTTTGAATTAGCAGTTGAATAGCATAAGTTCAGCATTTGTCTGTTTTTTACATGCCAATGTATATTGTAAATAGTCTAAGAATGACTGTCACCATTGGTCTATCACAGAAAGGTATTATTCATATCCCAAGTCTTTGGAAGAGTTCTCTGTTGAGATTCATAAACAGTATGCTGTCCATTTCTTGTATGTATTTCTTGTATGTATAAGCTGTTATTTCTTGTATAGAAGACAGCTGATAACACCCAACAGTGCCACAGTGGGATTCAGCACAGTAGGACTCAGCTTGGAGGTGGAGTCCTTCCCGATTGCCTATGACTTGCTTCTTCCAAAGATTGTCACCTCTACTGCAGGGACAGTTGAACTGCATGCAAAAATGCTCCCAAATCACCACATTCTATAACATAAGCAGAATCAGTCCTGATTTTTATAGTGGAACGGTTTGGAAATGGCTGGATGGATTATTCCATTTCCCTGTTGTGGGAAGCAAAGAGCAATCATAAAGATAGGCAGCTGAAGGCCACTATCAGTTAAATCTGCCTATGTTTGTGAGTCAACACCTTCACATATCAGAGGGGGCAAATACCAAACTTTAAAGGAAAATACTGACATTTATCATGGCAACTGGCAATCATTTGTCTGCAGCAAATCAATACAGGTAACCAAAAGTTTGGTTGTATGTTGAATATTGCCTCCAAAATTTTAAAGGGCCAGAGAACTGGCAAACCTATCCGTATTGGGCCTGGCTGGGATGGGGTTAATTTTCCCCATAGCAGCCCTCAAGTGCTGTGCTTTGTATTTGTAGCTAGAAAGGTGTTGATAACACACCAGTGTTTTGGCTACTGCTGAGCAGTGCTCCTACAGCATCAAGGCTGTCTCTGTCTCTCCAGCATCCTCCCCTCAACCCCAAAGGCCAATAGGCTGGGGGTGGGCAAGATCTTGGGAGGGGACATAGCCAGGACAGGGGATCCAAACTGACCAAAGGGATATTCCACACCATATGACCTCTGCTCAGCAATAAAAACTAAGAGAAGGGAGGGGTGAGGAGGGGGGGCATTTTTTAGTATGACATTTGTCTTTTGGAGCAATGGCTGCACATACTGAAGCCCTACTTCCTGGGAAGTGTCTGGACATCACCTGCTGATGGGAAGTAGAGAATAAATCTTTTGTTTTTCCTTTGCTTTCACATGCAGCCTTTGCTTTTGCTTTATTAAATTGCCTTTATCTTGACCCATGAGTTCTTTTCCATCTTATTTTCTCCTTCCCTGTCCTGCTGAGGAGGGAAGTGATAGAGCAACTTGGCACCTGGTGGCCGCCAAGGTCAACCCACTGCACTATCAGACAGATATTATGGAAATGTTGCGATGAACTTCATTTAAGTTGGATGCATTTTTATCCCTGTAAAGATTGTGACATGGCCAAGAAACAGAAGTGTATTCTTGTCCAAATTCTGTGTTTGTCCTCTCTGTCTGAAGGACTGAAGGACGTTTGCCAAACTATTCAGTTGTTGGTGAGAAGTTGGAACAGCTACCAGAATATGCTCCCCTAATACTTTTGAATTATATGATTTCAAGTATCACATTGCCAGCTTTTGAAATAGTGCTAAATGACTAGTATGATCCAGAAATTAACTACATTGTGAATCTAATCAGTTACTGTGAAAGAGATCAACTACCTTAGAACACTGTGGTTCCTCACTGATGTTACTCAGAAGATGTTTGTGGCAAGCGATCTCTGATTTCAAACTCTCAGAAAGAATTTGAGGATATGGATCACAGATCTCCAACGCAGTGGCGGATAGTCATCTGCACTGATAATGTGTTTGGGATGAAATCTTGGCTCCACTGGGGACAATGCAAAGACCATACAGCTGAATGAGTGGGCTGGTTCTTGGGAGTTTTTTAGTTAATTTTGCCCTAAACCAAATTAGCCATCAAGGTGTTACCAGTTCTGGGAAACAAAGTTCTGCTCTTGTTCTGCTCTCTGGGATTTCCTGTTATTGCATGAATGAAAAACAAAGAAAACAAGCTCTATATCTTGGAACCTTTAGAAAGGGAAGTGAGGCCAGTGAAAGTGTCTGCTTCTTTCAGGAGATTTTGGTGTCGTTATGAGTCTTGGAGATCAGTTTGAGTTCACATACTATCTAAGACACAGCAATTATGAAATTAAGCCACTTGAGGTCATGTCAGTGTTGCTAGGCTCTAGACAGCCACGCTTCTTGGTCCTGGGCCATTGTGCAGAGCCTGCCGTGGGAGATATCCCAAGGATACCCACTGAGTATGAAAGGAGCAGTCAGCCAAGAAAAGCAGGAAAAAGTGTTCTTCTGAAGTGGGGGAAGGGATGCTGTTTGTCTTCTGTTTTTAATCTGTAGAAGTCCAAGAAAGGGAACCAGAGAAATTAAAGAGTGGGAGGACTGAACTGAAGGGGAAGGGAGTAAAAGTATCTTTTTACGTCAAGAATGGCCAGAGCAGACCATTGTTCAAACCTTGGAACTTCATTATTCTTGGTCCAGCTGGCAGTCTGTTAGAAGAGTCCTCCTGACTCCTGGGTACCCAGATAAGTTTGGAGAAATGCAGGTTTTCCCGTTTTCACTCTTGCAAGAGCAATAATTTCCTTGCCAGAAGCACTGACTAGGGGAAAGCTACATATCTGCAACTAGAGTAAGGACAGAGAGAACTGGGTTGCTGCTTCAGGAACCCAGAGGGGACTTCTAGTACATGGCCAAGAAGAGGCTGTCAATGTTGGCATTGACGACAGTTAACTGATTGCATTGTGTCTGTGTTCACAGAGATTCCCTCAAAGTACTGTTATTAGCCAAAGCTTCTGCTGTAATATACAAGTTAGATTTCCAAAGGTTAACTGCTCTCTGCCAGAAGAAATTGGTTTCTGTCTCATCGTTCCCTGCAGAGCTTTCAGAAGCAGGGCATAAGCATGTCACCAGAGCCACAGGAAGGGGGTGGTTTTTCTTGCCTGGCAGCCCCTGAAAACCCATGTTCTCCCTGATACTTTTTTGCCTGTTTGAAAACATGTCACTGAAAGGTGGTTGCAGGCAATAGACATTTCTCTTTACTACTTCAGTAAAAATGTCCATCCTGGTAAATGCAGTGAGACAAAGTGCAATTCTGCCTGAAGAAAAAGCCATGGGCTTTTTCCAGTGGCCAGTGACAAGGGGAGAAGAGATTACAGCTCTGAAGGTGAAGTGAAGGCTTTGCCTCTTCCCTGCAACAGCTGATCAAGGCTAAAGCATGCCTTGATATTGCAGTGACACCAGGAAGTCCTTCTCTTTATTATCTGTATTTTTCTCAGTGCCTTCTAGTAACTAAAAAGACAGGCAAGGAATCCATTAAATGGCACATGAAGAACAAAAGAGAACCATGGGGCAGGAAAAAACACCTTTCTGGAGAAAAACGGAAGATTGTGGGAGATAAACTGAGCTCCATTTTGTTAATTGTGTTGAATTCGGCAAGGTAAACGATAAGCCTATAACTTTTAAAAATAATATTCTCTGGTGTAATTAATTACAGTCTTTATGAACTGTTATTTCTTTCTTACCATGTTGCCTTTCAAGGCATTTTGAATTTTAAAGTCTTCTGTCCAAGCGAGGGCATATCTGCATGCACCACCTAACCTCTTTAACCATGTATATATACATATTTTTTAAGAATTGTATATAGAGGGAAAAATAACCAAAACAACAGAAAAACTCTAGTCCTGGAACCTTAACACAATATTTTTGGTTTCCTTGAAAATTATTTGCAGATTTGCTGAAGAAAAACATGAGTTCACAAAGACTACAGATTCCTACAAGAGGTAATAGGAAAAAGATTCTAACTTGATGCATTTCCCATTTTCTTAAACTTTCAACCAGCTTTTTCCAAAGCTAAACAGTAACACCTAAACACTGGCATACACATGCAGATTTATTTTAGAATTTTCAAAGGTCAATTCTGAGCAACTATGTGCTTTGGAAATCCATTTAGGGGCACATATACTGTTCTTGGACAGTGAACAAATGAAGATGGACATTTATGCCGCTGGCTGAACATTCCACAAACTTATAGAGAAGTCCACACCTCAATAAGTTTGATATTAAGTATCGTGATATTCTGGGATTCTATACATTTTATAACTTCTTAGATACATTTAATTAATTCTTGTTATCCATAAAAGGTATCTTTTACCAGATATATCATCTCCTAACTACTACTTAGATCTTCTTGATTAGGCACTTGTGATATATAGATTATGCTATTATTTGCAT
This sequence comes from Phaethon lepturus, assembly GCF_000687285.1. Classification (NCBI taxonomy): domain Eukaryota; kingdom Metazoa; phylum Chordata; class Aves; order Phaethontiformes; family Phaethontidae; genus Phaethon; species Phaethon lepturus. The sequence goes on along the minus strand of NW_010557088.1, from coordinate 14,233 downwards.
TTATTTTTCTGGATAACTTTTATTGCACAAGGAATCTGTGTTGCTGTTTTGTAGAAGTGTATAGAACAGACTGTGTTCCCCTACAGACTAATGAATTCGTGGGTCTATCCCCCAAGAACTGACTTCTACCACACTTTCTCTAATCTGTGTAAGATCTGGCCTGTCTCATTCACCTTGCCATTCTGCTCCCATTGCCCACTCTTCAGGTTTTTGACCCCTCCTGGCTCTTTTTGTTTTGGAGTCTCCATGTTCTCATGTAGAGACTGAACCCTAGCTGGTTTTAATCCAGATAGTTCCAGTTCCCCAACCACACCCCAACTGTCAGCACAGACATAGGCAACCACTCTGCATGGCAACATATCAGAGTGGGCATGAACGACGTAGAACTGCTTGGCTCAGGGACCAGGGATTACTCCTTGGAGGAGATGACATAATCCATTAAGGTGTAGCAGCTTTGCATCCACTTGGCTCCCAGACTCCCCAGAATACCCTTGTTTCTTGTTCTCATCTTAACTTGATCAGTGGTAACTGTTTTCTTGCCCAGTGAGTCCTACTACTTTACAAAATGAGTGTCAGGTACACAGTAGTACAGGAAAAAAAAAACCAATCTGTCACCAAGCCCAGGAAGAGTAAGGTTTTGCTAAAAGAGGGAACTTAACCAGTCAGGGAGAGAGATGTCCCCACAAGCTCACACTGTGCCATCATACAGGCTCAGCTTTATAAACCTGTAATTACTTAAATATTTAGTCAAGTGCAGCTGTATTGCAGACTAATATTTCCATTTCTAGGTTATCTGTGTAGCCACATTCTTCATATGGCAACAAGTCAAGAAAGTAATTGTAATTTAGCATTTTGAAAGTTGGCATACACGTTTATGTCAGCTTCCCTTTTTAGATAAATACTGTTTAAAAAATCTTCCATATTAGACATGGATGAAAATAACTTAGAGATTGGAGAGGTTTTTCAGACAGGAGTCAACAGAAACAAAAATCCCACTCTACCTCTCCCCAGTACAAGCAATACTTAAATATTCCAGGCATTTTCACAATGGTTTAAGTTGGAGGAAATCTGGACTGAACACAGACCATAATCTTTCTAATGGCATTTTAAATTTGTTGAGCACATTGGCAGTTAGCCAGTTGCCTGACAATATTACAGGAAAGAGGTTAGGTCAGAATGACCTAGACACATGCAGGAAAACCATTACCTTCTCAAGGCATTCTGCTTGGGATAATAATTTTAAAACATACAACAAGGAATGGATCATGTGGTAGCAGTGAATTTAGGAGGGAACACCTGGGCTAATGAGTGCTACTAACATGCAGAAGTGTTGATACTCGCCTCATTGCTGCTACAAAGAGCGAGCCCTAAAAGGCTGAATGCTGTTAAAGTGGAAAAGCTTGACAGCATGTGTCTGGGAACATAGTTGCCTTCTGGCTCAGGATAACACTGTCAGGCAGTACCTCAGGGTACCCCTGTGGACTTTTGGGCTCAGTGGAAAACACTGTGGTTCCAAAGTGCAGTATCACTTTCAGACTGGGAAGGAGCAGCTGTGAGTGATATAACTGAGCACAGTTGCTACCAGACTCTGCTGAACAGAACAGAAGGCTCTAAGGCTACACCATGGCCTGGAAACTGCAGTTTGGTACAGTTCCATCCCAGCTGTTTGGGGGACAAAAGCACTCTGATCAGCCATCTGATCCATTTACTTTTCTCTCTTTTGTCTGTGACACTAAATGTTTGAGAGAAGTCCCAAGAAATCCAGAACACTGAATGTGTCATGGTAAGCAAAAATATTTTCTTCCTCCTCTTGATTCTGAGGCTGTGAGCTAAATCATGATGTTTGCTTTCTTTTGCCATCCACTTCTAACACATAAACAAAGCAACCACTCTTCTGTGGCAATGTGTCTGAGGTAGCTGTAATCACCATGCTGACTGACAGTAATGGGTATTTGCTTTGGTCAGCTTTAAAGTCATGCTAATTAAAACTGCTCTTCCTACTCACGTATTGAAAGAAGCACAGTATCTGGAGGCAAGATCATCGTGTCAAGCATCTGGGGAAAAGTTTAATAAATCCTCAGGCACCAATATCTGCCTCCCTCAGAGCTGGCAACAGTAGCCTCCATGCTCCAAAAGAACACTTTGTCATATTCTCTAGGCTCTTCTCCTCTCAATGTGCATCAAAAATTCTACTAGTAGGACAAGGAAAGCTTATTATGCTAGGTAGCAATCCAGCACATATTGTCAATTGGGCATTTGTCTGATAGCGAAAGATATGTACTCTTTTTTTCTGAAGTTTCCTTTCTCCAGTACTTCATTGGAGCACTTTCTTGAACACGTATAACATCCCCAGGGACCTGTAGAACGGGGAACAGAAAATACTGAAACAGGAGGAAGAACTAGGGAATACAGCGTGCAATTCCTCAGGTGTGGGCTTTAGTCAGAACACTGGAATCAGTACAGAATGCCTAATAAACTCTTTAATTATGGCACAGTTTAATGTTGTCTTAAAGTACCCCCAGAAGCCTGTTGCCACCCATTTTAAATTGGTTCATTATGGAATCAGCAGAAAGTGCTCACCCTTCGGCAGCATTAGCACACTGCCTGCTGTGCTGGTTCACCTGGGTGTTGTCCAGTCACTCACTAGCTACTGATGTTTGATAAGATGAGACTGGAGTCAGAGGCTTCAGAACAATAGAATGTCTTTTTCTTGTAACCCCTGTCTGCTCAACAAAAACCTCTGTAAAGACTTCAAGGTGATTTGAAATCTAGCAAAATAGTTTTCAGAGGATGCCTTGCAGTTTCATAAGATATTACATGTTTTCACTTATAAAAACTTGAAATAAGTGCCAGGAAAACTGAAATAAAGCAGTTCAAAATGAGATTAAATAGATACCAGTGAATTTTCCACGACTCTTCCATCTTTCATTCTCTAACTTGTTAATACAATTGCTTCTGCAAGAAGGTAGTCAGTACCAAGAAGAAAGTTAGATTGCTTGTGTCTTGTTCAGCTTTAATTAATGTTGTGTTATTTCAGTAGTGTTTTTTAGAAACCACTGATAAAACTAAAGATGTACTTGCTTCAACATCCTCCTAAGATGTTGCCAAACTCATGTTAAGTATGTACAAAGATTTTATGACTGACGATATATATGCATCAATTTATGTATGTTATCATTTGACAGCATTGTCATAAGATGATATTTTCAGTGCCACTATTGTCTGCTTTAATTATTTCAATTTTTGTTATCCTGGCAAATCTGGAACTCATCTGAAAATATTCAGGTTCTGATGTAAGTGAGAACCACAAAAATTTTAGGTTCCAAATGACTACAAGAGCTACAAGATGTCTTGATTAATCCAGATTTACCAGCATGGTTGTTAGCTTTTTCATTGTTCTGTAATATAGGACCGTACAAAGAAAATATACTTATTATGTTGGTGTAAGACATTTTGACAGCTTGGTAGATGTTGCATTCCTACTTTCTTTTCTGTCTTGTATGGCATTGCTGTCTTCTATACCATTTAGTAATTGCATAATTGTTCCCTTTCAAGCATACAAACAATGAGGTCAACTTGAGTCATGTCAAATAACTAGAGCAAATACCACATATGAAACCATTTAAGATAACAAGTCATGTGATCACATATATTACCTCTCGCCTGGATTTTCTGGATCATACTAAAAGTGTGTTAGAATACACAAAAGCAACAGAGCTTACCAGCTGACTGTTTTGCCTGTGATAAGCAACTGATGAGCAGTTTATTGCAACGTATTTAACACAGACAAGCTAGAATTGGAAGTTACTTTCTCTAAATCATTATGCTGCTTCTTTAAACTGACCTTTTCAAGGCAAAACTTGTGTTTTCCTGCAGAAAAAAATATGACGGGGATGAAGGTTTAATTTTATTTTAGTGGTTTTAATAACATTCAACTATGTTACATTTTAAAGCTGCCTAATTATCAGATGTAACATCTGGGATACAGTATCCATCAGACTGTGTTTTATCCAAACTGGGCACAAATACAAGAAAGTGTTATTTGTATTTATTAACTGGAACATAGAGAAAAAGGTCAACACTTTCCTTATTCATCCTTCATCAGCAGAGAGGCTGGGGAGAAAGCAGGGTAAAAGTAAAACTCCTTAATCAACAAAAACTTGTGACTTCAAAAACATGCACGACACATGAAAACAAAGAATAAGCTTCTTACCCATCCATTTCTTTTCTTTCATTGACTATCATTCAGCTCAATTTTACTCATAGAGCACATCACAGACCTCTGCTGTTCTTAACTGATGTCAAAAGAAGTGGTTTCTCTCTTGCTACAGCAGTTGACAAGAAGACAATTACTGGCCCTTCAGTGCAAGTTGTTCTGCCTCATGTCCAGAGGTTTTGTGAGTCTTTCTCTTTTGTTACCTGCAGAGCAAGGCCTCACAGAGAAGAGTTAACTCTCTTCTAACTTTACTGTCCTAGGGAGTTTCAAAGCGCTGATGGAGGGTGTGTGGACACATAGGTTGAACAATCCTGTTGGTATGTCTTACTGTGTTGATGTGTGTTTCTATACCTATATGCTCTCATTAGCCAGTTTTCCAGTCATCTGCTGCAGCATTGGCACCATTCACATTCCCAATATAGCACAATAAGAGTGCCTTTTCTTGCATGGAGGGGATTCTCAACACAAGCTTTATTCATGACAACATAAAAAATGTCCGACTGGGTTAAAACAGTAGTCTGTCTAGGCCAGTGTGCTACCCCACTCTCTCCTGCAGTGAGAGGAGATACTGTTTAGGAACATCACGTGAACCTGGCCGCTTCCTGTGGTCTATTCTCCTCATACTCTCCCAGCATCATTGGATTAAGGATTTTAAAGAGTACACCTCTGCCTATTCCTTATAGTATCTGTTTTGATACTGTTATCTGAGATGTTTTATCTTTTCTTTCTTTGGACTTGTTGATGCTGTCTACTTCCACAGCCTCTCACAACAAGAAATTCCAGGAATTCACTAACTGCTGTGTAAAAAAAGTATTTTCTTTTATTAGTTTTAAACCAATTCCCTGCTAGTTTCAGTGAGTGTCCCCCTGCCCCAGTTGTAATATTGCAGGATGTGATGAATGACACTTCCGTGTTCACCTTATCCACCACTTTAATGGTTTTGTAAACCTAAACCACTCCTCAGCCTTCACCTTTACAAATGGAAGAGTTCCAGCCTTTTCAGTCTCTCCTCAGAAAGCAGCCACTCCATCCCCTTGACCCTTTTCATTGCTCATCTCTCTGCCCTCTCTAGATCCACTGTCCTTCTTGTGACATAGAGATCAGAACAGAGTGCAATGAAGTTTTACATAGTGCCAGACTGACCCCTCTGTCACATTCTCAGTAGCCTTCCTGGTGATGTCCAACACACTAACTTCTGGCTGCTGCTGGACGCTGAGCTGGAAGATCACTTTTACAACCTCATCATGTCTGATTTGGCCTACAGCACCTATTATCTTTCTAAAAGGACTGGGCTTTTCCCGTCCCTTTCTCCATCATAGATCTTTTTCCTTTTTTTTTTTCCCTCCAGTCACCTTTCCTTTGAACACATGAGAGCTGACAGAGTTAAAAACTGGACTAATTCAGTGGCTTCAAACTGCTGTGTTTTTAACCAGAGAGCAGAATGGAATCCTAACTGGAAACCAAAACTGGATCTGTAACAGAATTTGAAGTATCATTTTGAAGCCCTTTTCAAACATACGTATATATAAAAGTTACTATTTCAAAATAGTAACTTGACTGAGATCTGGCATCCCCTAGCAGATATTTGTGCAGTACAAGGACTGTTTAGACTAGTTTTTGCACAAGCCTTTGTTTCAAGACTGTAGCAAGGGCCCTGACTGCTCTGTGCTGCTCTTTAGATTCTCACTGGGCTTGTTCACGCAGGGGCCTGCCTCCAGTGATCTCCAGTAAACAGCCTTTAATGGAAGAGGGCTGGAAATAGCTTTGATTCCTGTTCTTCTATATCTGTCGATTGTGCGGCAATTACTAATGATGTGCCTTGTAGGTTACAGTAGGCCTAAGTTTCTCAATCCTTTTCCCATCAGTCCTACAAGTGTGCCTTCCTGGGTAGGTGTGTTTACACATACGTGTTTCCATGCTTCCACGATCTATATTTGTGTGTGTGCATTCATCTGTTGGGTAGTGGTGGTTCAGCCTGTTCATTAGTCCTGTCTCCCACTCCTCTGCCTGAACTGCCAGTAGTTAACTGCAGTGCTTCATCTTATTTGCAGCCTTACCTCAGGGTTTACAGATTTAGGCAGAGGGAAGCTGCTTTTCTGGCCTTGGGAACATGACTGATGCCTGTCCTGAGGCAAGGAAGCAAAGATGTTGGCTGAAGTAACTTCCTGGCTCAAGGTCCATGCTCCAAGTGTACCCCATTCATACAACATTTCCATTCTCATATTTGTAACCATTCATAATAGAGTATGCAATATGTGTTGGGCTAAATGAACCAGCTAGTGAATCACTGTATAACCAGCAAATTTAACCAGCACTGATTCCAAACCAGAGGTAAATAAAAGATGTACCGTTTCAACTACTTGTTTTAAACCCATTATGAATAAAGGGCTGAATGTTGTATACAGGCATCATATAGTATATCATTTTTGAAGAAACTCTACAGTCATAGAGATGAAAAGAAATATTTTGACAGAAGGCTCAGTTTTCAATGCCTGTTTGAGTTACTCAGCAGAACTAAAAATAAAATTTTAAAAATCCTTCATCTCTACTGAAGTTATCTCTACTGTTTTTAGCTTCCTCAGGTAGAATTTGAAGAAGCCATTCATACCAGATATATTACTTTCTTCTTGTCTAAGTGTTGCTGGACTATGTGTTATAATAAAAACATTTTGCAGCGGGTTATTTGTTAAGATAAGGATACTTGTATTATACTAAGTATTTATAACTTACATAATTGTATCAGAGTACAGACGACTGTGATTTCAATCCAGTATAAACATGTCATTGCAGAAAATATTCCCTTCCGTTTCTAACAGTTAGAGGAACAACTTCAGTTCTGCAATCATAGAAGCTGACAGCTCACACCTCATTACTACTGAGGTGGTGCACTGTCTATGCCTTATTTAGATAGATGGGAGAAACAGGTCAATCTGATTAATCACATTGTTCTAATTCCTGCCTTCTAAAAAGTTCTTTGTCTAGAAATGAAGAGCATGTGTACGTCTCTCCGCTCATGAGTTATCCTGAAAAGGCAGTACCAGTCTTTCTAACTTCAGCCTTCTTTACCCATCAGTAAGTAGGTAATTCCTGTGACACACAGAAGCCAGTGTTCTCCTTTGATCCCTTCATGTCACACCTTGAAAACATTATTTTCTCAAGAAATGCTGCTATGTTCACTGTTTTCCTGGTAGCCCACAGTGGCAAAAGTGGTATTGGGGATAGAAGTAGTTTCCAGGCATCTGTTGAGCAAAGTGTAACCCCTGAGCTTGCTCAGAACAACAGAAAGAACAGAATAGTTTCCTTTCTCAATCTCCTCAGAGTATCTAAAGGTATTGTGCTGTTCCTGCTTTTTCTGAGTAAAGCCCAGGAGGAATGAAAAATTTGAGTCTCTGCCTTACTCAGCATATTGAGTAACCAGCCCAGGCCAGATATAAAATTCTTTTAAGTGCAGGCCTCCCTGCTGGCAGCAGCACTGTGCCACTTTGACATCCAGCAATAATTTTAAATGAGAGTGATTTATTTTTCGTTAGAAGGCAGCAGATGGCAGCAAAGTTGTACAGATGCGCCAGACTAGTAGAAGAAGAAAAATATCTTCGTACACATGCTCTAACAACATTCCATGGAAAAAACGTATCATTTGTTTCTGTCTGTCTTGCAGTGTGGTTAAGACAGTAAATCAGGTTTAATGGCCCTCGTGCACTTGTAACGTGAGGGGTTTTTTTCCCTATTACTAGGAGTTAATGAAATCAGATTGGGGTGAGATGATGTGTATTATCACTCAGTAAATCATCTTTGTCTCTGCAGGAATCACTTCTTTGCGCAAATCTTTTTATATCCTTCATTAAACAGATACTGATTGCCTTGTGCAAATATTATCACAAAGTGCTAGACTGACTGTGTGTGCACCCTGACTGATACAGGAGCTTTGACTGCCAATCTCTGCTGTGAGCTATGTACACCACTCACTCTCTCATTTAGTTAGTTGTCTGGATACATCCTTTTCTGAGGCTTCAAAATGAGGTTGTTTTTTTTTTTAAGTAGAGAGAAGAGAGATAAGAGGGAGGAAATCCTACTATATGAAATCATAGTGCTTAAAACACTCTAAAATCCTACTGCACTAAATAAAAAATGAAGTCTGGGTTTTGGACAAGAACACTGGAAGTTTCTGGGATTCGATCCCTACTCCTGAACACATTTAGCACCGCACTTGACACATGTGCGTTTGTTGAAGCTGTCATTGCCAGCAGCACCACATCCACCTAAGAGGAGCAGCAATGATCATACATTGCTGAACTCATTTCAGATTGAACTGAGAGCCTGGATTTGAGTTACTTCCTTTTGAGAGAGTTCCTGTCCCATACTTCTACCTTTTAGTAGTTTCTTCAGACTTCAAAACCAGAACTTGTGAATAAATGAAGTATAAAGCAAAACTTACAGTACAATCTTTCAGTATAAAAATAGACATGTTTTTGAAAGAAAGCTGGGGCTTAGATTTTTTTACTGCTGATGTCAGTAGAAGTTTTGTTTCAATTAGATGGGATCAGTCTCAGGCCTGGGATTTGGTGTTGAGATTCCTATCTGGCTCACCAGTTCATCACCAACAGAATGTCTGATGTCTGTAGGCAATAAGGAGTCTAATGATATATGCCAGTTGCATATTTTTCATGTTGTTTATCAATAAAGGGCCAGACAATGAATTTGTTCCTTATGCAGAATGAGATGCAGAGCTGCACAGCCGCAGGAAAAAAATTACTTAGAAAAAGTGACTTCGAAATCCATCATTTTTTCCTTGTCTCTAAAAAGAGCAAATTTACTTTACAAGGTGCAGCTCTCTTCTTCCAGTGTGCGGACTCAGATCTGCTCCTGAGTCCTTATATACAGGCAGGGAAGTGTAGTGACCTCAGAGTTTACTGCCTTCTAGCAGAGAGACACAATAAAGTCAGGTCATGTAAGGGGAAATGAGAAACCCGTACATCCCTTTGTTCTCTCCTGTAACTGCAGTGGGATGAATTACATGGTGGCCTTTTAGTCTTTGAGTGTTTCGGTTTCATGATAACTCCTGTGACAGTAACCACCTGTTAAAAAGACAATAATCATGTTTATTTGATGAACTACTTAGTTTGCTCCTGAACTAACAGATTAGATCCGTTGTGTTTGTTCTCCTCTTTCTGCCAATACTACTGGACATCAGAGATTAAGACCCGGACATTTGTTTGTTTATTTTTACACTATGTTAGCAAACTATGAAGAAAATATAAACTATTTTATAATTGCTGGAAAAGTTGCATGTAATTTGCAAACTGACAGATCTGGGAAGTGATAGTTGACTGAAAGTATTGGAGGAATATTTATTTTGCAAACCTATTCTGAGAGTCAGAACTAATTACAAAATAGTTGCTTTTAGCTGGCTTGGACTGATCTTCCCTGACTTTGGAAAAACCCAGGCTTTTGTAAGTGGATGGGAGACTCAAAGAGGTCTAGTTAAACGTTTGGTAAAAGTTATCACAGAATCAAAGTCAAAAGATTTCATTTGGCCTCCTCATTGCTGTTGCTGTTGCGGGGAATTTTGCAAGCAAAACACTCCAGTCTTATCAAATCATTAACATTGATTTTAGTCTTAATGGAACCATTTGTTTTTCATTTGGAGACATTATAGTTATCAAGCATTTTGACTAGTGTATATAACATGTAGTAAAAAGGCTTTTACATAGCAAAGTTCTTTACCTCATGAACAAATTATGCTCCTCCTCATGAAGGATACATGGCCCTGCTCCAAATAATTAAGTATTTAAAAGTTAAAACAAGTTCAAAGCTGACACAAATTATTTGGTGAAAAAAATGCTCTTTAAGATGTATTTGGATAATAAAAGCAAACCCTTGTGAACACAATAAACAAATTTTAGTTAGGCACAATTGGTTGTACTCAGTCGTGCTGGAATTTTTTCTCCTGATGCCTGTGTGCTCTACACTACTTAAGTATGATATGAGATAATATAAAACGGTGTATTGACGGCACAAGGAAAATATTTGGATGGCTGTCTGGAGTTGCCATTATTGGCTTTAATTATGACTTGCTGTCCTTTGGGTACTAAATGAGCCAGAAAAGGCTTCATATGTGCCAAAGTATTCATTAGTATTCCCCTTTCTGTCATTGTACTTGCAGAAAAAGTTTCTATCTGGCACCTGACCGCAGTTCTTATAATATGGACCAAGATGCTTTGCAGATTTTGATAATCATCTGAAAGTACACCAGCGTCTCTACTCTTTGGATACAGTAGAAATTGTTCCTAGGTAACAGTGGCAGAACTCTTTGACCACTTTCTCATGTAACTGGAACACAAATTTTTTTTTCAGTCCTCCATGTGATGTGGCTGCTTAAAGTAAGTTTTGTGGTACCAGCTGGAGAAAGAAAAATAATTACGTGTTTCCCGCTTCCGTGTCAGAGGACCTGCACTAGAACTTTATGAGAAAACGCTTGTATATCACCATTGTAGGTCCTTTGCCACCATTCTGTATAGCACTAATAATGGAGACACAAAAATGTTTCTGAGATAAAAATAGCCTTTGGAATCTATTTTGGTAATAAATAATTGTCTATAGTGAAGTATTTTTTCTTTGCCATAGGGTGTCTCTGGGGTACAAAACAAAATAGTAACTCATAAAGAATATTCAATTAACTCTTCTGACACTTCACTATGGAGGCTCTGCTGAGAATGGTGAGCAGTCTTTGGCATCCACTCTTGAACAGACTGGTGGACAAGGGATAATTGCTGCTCCAATACATATTTACTGCCGTAAAACTTAATTTAAATTTAGAACCTTGTTTGAACTGAACTTATAGTCATGTTTTAAGCAGGTTTTGAAATGCTGGCCTGTGGGACACCAGACTGTTCTTAGAAATGAATACTTTAAGGTGTTGTGTAAACAGATGCTCCTGTTCTTGGAGGCATTTGATGACATCTTCCACTTCTCATCTGTGACTTTAGAGCACAAGCAGGCCTTGACCTAAGCACACAGCTCTTGAACTTCTAGGACTTTAAGAGGATGCTTGCTTTCATGGGCTGATACTGTTTCACAGTCTTGTTCTCCCTGAAACTTCAGGGGTTTCAAAATCCTCACACTCCTCGGAGATTTTAATCTAGTTCATGTATGGTTTTCAACTATTGTTTAAAGGTTAGTGCCCAACATTTTGCTTTGAGGGATGTTCGTAGTGGAAAGATGCTCAGCCAAAGTTCTTAGTAATGTTCCCTGTTTGGGCAGGAGGAAGAGATTTCACCTGGACAGCTCTCATCTGGGGAAGATGCAGAAATGGATGAAGAGGGAGAACACTGCCTCTCTATATTTTAGCCCTTACAGACCAGTTCCACAAAACCTGGAACTCAGTTTGGGATATGGGGTTAGCTGCACAGTGGAAAGAGTCCCTGCCTGCTCTGTCATTCTTCTCCAGCCTATCTAGCCTAGCCTAACTAGTCAAGCTAAAATACAGCCATAGTATTTCCAGGGTTTACTTTTCAGCTCCATACATTCAAAGAACATGCTGTCTTCCGGGCACACGGCTACTCATTACTTTCTGGCATGTCGAGTTCAGCAGTGTTGCTCTTTACGCTTTAAAAGACATGGTTGCAAAGATTGGGGGGGGGTGGAGGGAATTTTTAAAAAAAATCTATCTTTTCTTAGTTGCCATTTATTGCAACTACGGAGTTTTGCTTCTCCCTACAAGCGCGGCAGGTGGTGCTCTTGATCCTTCCAAGCAGAAATTGCATACTAAGCTCCAGTAACGTTGTATTTATGCCAGCCAGCACCAGCTTGCTGGTTTTAGCCCTGTCTGGATCGTCCAAGGATCTTCCAGCTTTGAGTGCAGTGCTTTCTATCAGTGAAAGGGACAGGAGGGGAGAAAAGATATTTTAAGTGGGGACTAGGTTTTGGCAGTAAATGAAGAAAAGATCAATACAAGCAAAAGCAACTAGTTGGCAAGTACATGCTTAATTACACTATAGCCCAATCCAGCCTTATGTCCCAAGTTTAGATGACGAAGTTGTTAGCTCTACAATCCCTAAGTAAAACATTGTAGCTATTAAATTGTATGGTTCTGTTGACGTAAATTCGATTGTGCTTGTACTTTAAGTAGGATCATGCTTTCACTTATGCATTGTGATTTCCCACTGCAAGCACCCAAAAACTTATAAACAGCAATTATTTTAATTTCAAGATCTTTCACGATTTGAGAATAGCCACTTGCTTGTTTCCCAGCTGGCAGCTATAATCTGCAATGAAGATCATGCATTTGCTGTCACCCCTTACATCTTAAAAAATGTGGATCAGAAAGGCCATTAGCAGTAGAGAGGTAAATTATCTTCCAGCTGTTAACAAACAGATGACCCATTAAAACTGGCAAGGGTCAATGTATGTGCATTTTTTTAAAGAACATTTCAAGTGGAATCCAACTCTCAAGATTCCAAAACTCTTTATCTGAAAATGTTTAGGAAAGTAACTAAAAATAGGCAATTCTGATCAGAACTTCAAAACTTTGGGGAGAAAAATCATTATGAATATATGCCAGGTATCTAGTCAGCTGGATTCCTACCCAAGGCATATTTTTGCAGCAGTATTCTTGGAAAGGCGTCATTGCTAGTTCTTTTGATTTTTTTCTTGTAAATGTATCTTCCTTAAGCATTTGCTATTAGGTAAAAAAAAATACCCACTTCATTTATTCTAGCAGCATTTAGTGCTGCTGTTCCCCAGTCCTCTCCTGTGTATGTTAACTATGCTCAGAGATACCATAAAATACGGGAACTTGTATGTTTTACTCAGAACATTACTCAAATACACTTGCTTAGGTTTGTTTTCTTGGAGTGCAAAGAGTAGACACCAATAGATGGTGCTGTTGGTGCATTAATAAGTTCCGTTTCACATTTGTTTTCTGGTCTGTGGTTGGAATTTGTTTTTTTAAAAAAAAGAATGAACAAAAAAAAAAAACCCGAACAAAACAACAAAATCCCTAATGCTAATCTTTTATCCAAGATGTTCTGCCCGCACTGAACCGGTCACCATTTAACTTTAACCTGAACTGTGGCCCAGGAAATCCTTCAACATAAATAACCTTGGAAGCTGCCATGACCATTTTTGGAACATGCTCCCTCAATAAATCTGTTACTTTGTTGTGCAATGTTGAAGTGTGCAGTTGTTTCTCTGATTAATTAGGGCAAAAAATAAACTTGCACGATCAATCCAAGCTGTGACACGTTTCAGCCCTGGCTGGAACATGTGGGTAGAAAAGGCCTTAGAGCCTTCTCAACAGATCTGCCCTGGGATTTTAAGATGCATGCTTGCTTTTGAGCTTACTTGATTTGACTAGATAAGGTGGCTGCTAACAAAGTCTGTAACTGAGGAGTTTTAGTCCATCACAGAACTGCTGTGCCAGGTTAGTAAGGGTAGGACTGAACACAGTAAGAAATCATTCATCTTGACCACCTGCCCCGACTAAAGACAACATAACAGAACTGTTTTATGTCATAGTGTTTATTTTATTTCACATATTACCCATGGAGAACAGCTGATACATTCTCTACATCTTTCACCAGTCTGGAATGCAAGATAAAAAAGGTATGGAAAAAGAGTTTTAACGTTTGACATTCACGATATGAAAAATAGAGGGGATACAATGTTTTAAAATGCCCTTATGCAATATATATATATAAAACGTATAAAAATAAAATATATTTTCAAAAAAGATACAAACAGGACATGACACAAGACAATCTTAAATATCGATACGTATCTCATGATCCACACACACCGCACTTATAATTAACAAAAAACCACGTACAATTGCACTTTTCCTCTCTGTGACGTTCAAGTATATCGCAGTCCCCGCAGGGACTGGTGAGTGTCCGATTCCCTGCCGGGTGCAGATAACGCAGAGCGTAGAGCGGATGTGGCCGACCTGTCCCTCCCGAGGGCTGTGCACTTGGGGGCAGAGGGCGAGGCCGCGTTCCCCGGGCCCGGGGGTGCCGCGCA
>NW_010557087.1:0-57201 GCF_000687285.1 Phaethon lepturus | reverse complement strand
GGCTTCTGCCCGCGCCTCCTTTTAGCACCGCTTTCCTGGGGGTTGTGATTGACAGCCCCCTCCGGGCTTACCGTTTATAGGTTAACGATTAAGAAATACTAATCTGGTCGCAGAGAGCCGCTGGGAATTGCTTTCGCTTCACTGAGCCGGCGGGGAGGAAAGCGTCCCAGTCCCAGCTGCCAGCTCATTCCTCTGACCCCAGGAGGGTCCCTGTTGCTCTTCTCCTGTCCGCCTGGTGTTCGAAGCGACAGTGCTGCTGGTGGGGAGCACTGGCTGACCTTAAGATGGGTTGATAAAGGCGTGAATACATGAAGAAAATCCCCTGTGGATTTAACAGGCATGCAGCGTTGGTTTTGAAGGTTCGTGTGTAGTAGCAAGGTTAACTGAGAGTCTGCGTGAGGTCTGAAAAGCACAGTTCTGCTAGCTCCCTGCTTTCCAGAAGGCCTAAATCAGCCCTGTTGTTCCCAAACCAACATAAAAGAATTTTAGGATTCCTTCTATTTGCCTAATGATTCCCTAGATTGCCCATGGTCACCTAGTCAGTCTTTACAAGGGGAACTAGAAACCACTCTTCCCTTTCCTTTCCCCTTCCCTTTCTCCTTCTCCTTCACCTTTTCTTTCCTCTTCCACTTCCCATTCACCTTCATCTTTCCTTAAGAAGCTCATAATACCCAAAAAAGCTGAAGGCATATCATGTCAAATATTATTATCGACAAAAATTGACCAGTGTGTGTTTACAGTCTTGAGAAGCTACCTATCTAATTCCACGTTCTTTCAATGTTTTTCCTTGGCACTCTCGCCTCGTTCAGCATGCAGGCTTGACAGTGCTCATCTGAAAAGCAGGTGCTTAATGATTGATTTTATGCTTAATGATTGATTTTATTCGAGGCCCTATTTGCTCTGCTGAGAACAGAATTATTAATTTCTGGGTGGGAGATAGAAGCACAAAGGGACTAGGGCTTTGGTTGGACACCTGCTCCGGGGTACGTAGGATGTGGTTTTCAGAGCGCTGCAGCGTGGGTGCTATGTGTGCTCAGATCACAGCCCAATTTGCCTCCAGCCCAGGAGTGGATGCTCCAGACTCTCACCCATCAGAGCCCCGATTTCCAACAATCTCCCCAAAATGAGAATCAGTCTTAGACTGAAAAATGTTCACAACCTCACAACCCATGTAATTAGCTTCACATGATTTAACTAGCGCTGTGTTGGAAATCCGTCACACAAACTCAACAGGGTAGAGTCACATTTTCCAGGGAAACATGTACCAGCCTTAATCATTCTCTCCCTTTTTATATTCCCCTACCTCATTTACTAATTACTTTCCAAAAGATGAAGTTGGGGACCTACAGAGAAATCGTTGCCTCCTATGTGCAAAGCTGATGCATCTCAATGTTTCTATTTTTACAGCGTCAGAGGAAAGGTTTCTGTACATGACTTGTGTTTGATTATGCGATTACAAATGATCGCATGCGTCGAGCAGACCAACATTACGCTTCACCTACTTACCGTGTCCTTTGTAATCCTAATAACTGTCCTGGTAGAGCTACGTATTCTTTAAAAAAAGGAAACCGCACACACAATGGCAAACGCTAAAGTAGATACCCACCACCGAAATTCAGTGGTGCGGCATTACATTGGCACTTAAGGAGATTGTCGGAAGAGCCTAGATCCTTTAGATTGTCTGCATAGAAGTCTGCACTCTCAGTTAACAAAATAATCGATCGCAATAGCAAGTTGTCAGCCTCGAGGCAGATACCAGAAAGGCACAGAGCACTTTGCAAGCAGGTTACAAAACTATCTGCTGACAGACGGGTTTGTGATCAGCAGCTGAGCGCAAGGCTCTGCCCCGCCGGCGCTGCTGGCTCTGCAGGAGGGCATCTGGTCACCCACCCTGTCCCGGCTGGCTCTGCGCTCTGAGCTCGTCGCACAGCTCGCCCCAGTCCCGCTGTACCCACCGCTCAGCCCCAGGCCCCTCCTCACCTCTGCACTCTATTTCTGACCCCCACCTCTCCCAAATTCGCAACCCTCCTTGATGTCCCCTCATATCTGCTCTGGCTCTTATCTCATCTGTGATGCAACGCTTGGGCCAGGCTTCAACTGCAAGCGACACGTCTTCCCTCATGTGTGTCTTCATGGTCTCAGCTCAGAGCAGAAATTTCATATTTCAGATCCTAATATTTATATTAGGAAAGCAGATGTGAGTTCATAGCAGTCAGCTTTGTACAGATGTGACAAGAAGAAGGGAGAGGCCACCGGGGGTCCAGGTCAGGAGAGCTCACCTGTCTCATGAAGTCCAACCACTCACAATCACAGCAGTGGACTCCTGCCCACACCAGAGACCTCAAGGGATTACCTCTACCCATCACAAATTTGGCAGCAAAAAAACCAAAAGCCAGAACTGTAAGAACTACGAGAAGACCAGAGGGTGACTGAGGGCATTGCCAATGTCCCTACCTGGCAAGGGATGTGTTAAAGGGAATGCCCAGAGGATGCCCCAGTTTAAGCCACTGCCTCTCACCCTGGTGCAAGCAGTGTCATCAGGAAACGCGTGGTGTCCTCCAGAGGGTGCCACATCATAAAACCACAGAATGGTTGAGGTTGGAAAGGACCTTGGAGGTGTCTAGCCCAACCCCCTGCAGGTCCAGTTAACAGCAGGTCGCACAGGGCCTCCTCTACTTGAGTCTTGGACACCTCCAAGGACAGAGACATCGGAACCTCTCTGGGCAACCTGTTCCAGGGCCTGACCAACCTCATCTTGAAATAAATCTAAATTAGGCTGGATCACTAAAACAAGGCGACATACATACACTGCCTCATGACTGCCACCAGCCAGTGATCCCCAGAGGGGACTTATTCTGGACTGCCAGCTCCCTCAGCTTACTGTGCAACTTACAAATAAAAGCACAGGGAACGTGATGTCACTGAAGTTGTCTGGGTATGAGCCAGCAGACAACTCGCTGCAAGACTTGTTAGAGAAAGGCAGCATGGTAGTGGTGAGCCTACACACCCTGCACTAGCTGAGATATGTCTGTACCACTACCAGACTTCATAGTTCAAGTATTCTCCACCACCAGTCCAACTACTCCAGGTACCCACCACGAGACACTACCAGAGCTATAGAGGACATCATGTAGGATATCACAGCTAAGGTCAAACAGGCCTTTAACCTTTAAAACTTTTCTTTTACTACGTAAGAATCAAATTATGCGTATATATATAAAAATATAAAGGTACTCCATATGTTGTTATTTCTCAAGAGTACCTTCACTTTTAACTCACATCAAAGGCTGGGAAAATCTAACTTGCTCCCCAGAATTTCATGAATCTTTTTGTTTATGCTTTCATTGGGATGAAGTAGTCCAAGAAACACATTCCTGAGCAAAGCAGCACTTGCAACATTGTGAGACCAGATAAGAAAAAACACCAAGACATAAAAGCAGGGGAGGGGATAGATCGGAATCCCAAATTCCAACTCACCTCTCAAAATCAGAAATTGTACTGTGCGTCTGGCACAGTTGTCTGCTATAGAGGAGGGTAACTGAGAAGCAAAAGATGGAATTGGTTTAACTATTTAATGATGTGCTAATAGACTACACATTTCTTTGATAAGTTGCTCTTTTTAAAAATTCACTAAACTCTGCACAGCAATGGATTCTTCTTGTGGATCTTAGAGACTTGTTACAAATGATTGCCTGATTATAAAATTCTCTGTAAACAGGGCTTTGTAACCTTTCTAGCAGACTGCCCTGCTCTCTGTTGGTTCTTTATCTTTCAGTGCAGAAACACATGTAACATTTATAGTGAAGGCAGCTCTTGCAACTCTCTCCAAGTTCTCTAACATGTTATGGAAAGCCCAAATATTTCTGTTTGTACAAAAGTAAACTTTTCCTACATTTGTGTTTACGTATATACATACATGAAAAAGTACACTGTGTTGCTTGCCAGACTTATTTTTTTTTGTTCATAAGACTTTCAAAGCAGTGAAAATCTTCCACCATTATTTTGGGGGTTTTTTCCTTCTTTTGGTAAGTCAAACTCATTTGGTAAGTCAGACCTGTCCTCCACGTTCTGCTTTGCCAGCTGCCTACTCTAAGCATAACAGACATTGATGATTTCACTGGCATTTTGATAGAACATGAAAACTTTGAATACTGAGGGAGGGGAGAGGCTGATTTTAATTTGCTGCTGAAGATACAGTGAATAAGGTGATCCACTGGGCCTTTTGGAGACAAACAAATAATGAAGAAAAATACAATAAATTCTTGAAACATGACTTTGTAGGAAAAGCCTGAGAAAAAGACTTAAAGTTGGGCTCTGTGCTATTATATCTCAGGCAATACATTTTATATGGCATACGTCATGCACACTAAAAAACTTCATTTGGTGAGGTGCACTGACAACTGGCTTTGTTCACCTTTGTTCTTATTTAAAACAGGTTGTTCCATGCAGCTGTTAAAGAAACTGTGTGCACACACACACACATTTGCACATAGACTTTTTTATTACTCCTCAGATCTTTCTAAATAAGTCATGCTGCCTAGATTTTAGATTATTTTTCTCTTGCAACATGAAAATTGCCCTATGTTAGTATATCTGCTGCCCTTTATGGAAGCATGATTCAAAAGTTTAACAAAAGCATTTCTGGCTTTCTTTTCCTTTTCCACTTTTTTTTTCCCTTTCTGGTTTTCTGCTTTAACACTAGTGTGTATCCTTTTGGTATCTGACAAAGCTCAGTATCTGCAATACTGGTGGGACTGCCTGAAGCAAAAGTGATTACAGCTCAAGTAGGATCCATCTACGTCAAGGATACTGTTTTATAGTGTGTTTTCATCATTATTTTGTGAACAACCTCATAGAGGCAGGCTGTGGCCCTTTGACCAAAGCATCACTGGAGTCAGGGGAAGAGGTGCCCAGGACCTCTGAGAAATGCACATGGCAGGATGGTTCCTTGCTGCTCCCTGCAGACCTGCCATTTTTAGCATTGGCTGCTTCACATATCCATGCATTATCAGAGTACCCCACTAATGCCATCTTTACCTGCTCTGGTCTCCACCCTTGTTTTTTCTAAATTACTCACTTTTGATGTGCTACATGTTCATGTGGAAAAATGACATGGAGGAATCAACTTGAGGCTTTGAGAGCAGGGAGAGACGTGCCTGTTCTCAGCTTACTGGGAGAGACTTAGTCTTTTGGTGGTGTCTTGGCCTTGTTTGCACAAGCTGGGTCTGGGACACGAATTAAGCCTGACTGATTTTCACCTGTGTATTGCTTTTGTTCTGTTGGTGGCTGGCCCTCTGTTGTTGCCCCTTGTGCTGCCTCTGCCTTACCTGACTTCTCCAAGTGTGGGTTTATAGACCAGAAATACCCCGTGTAGAGATAAGGGTCACATTTTTAAGCATGACAATAAATAACTCATAAAGAACAGTGGTGAATATTCCCTTACTGGAAACTGAAAATCAATACAGAATTACTTTTTTGCCTAAAGTGTATCATCTGTTGGTGCAAACAAGTTCTGGGAAGTCCAAGTGCCTGTGCTATACTGCATCAAGCCACATCACCAATATGATGCCTTCCACTTAATTTTTGCTGTATTTTTCTTTATATGTCTTCTTCTGCTTGCAGCTCAGTCCCCCTTCCATCTTCATCTCTTCACCATCTTTCTTCCCACATCTTTGTTCCCTCTGTCATCCACCTGTAAGGCTCTACAGCGCTCTGCTTTCACTAACAGCTAGTCTCCCTCAGCACTCCCTCTTTTCTCATTAATGTCTTAATTCAGATTCAGTTCCCATATTCTTTGTCTTGTGGCTGCCATCCCCTGCCCTAGACCTGCCTCTTTGCTATTCCTCCTCCTTTACCTTCTAGTTCCATCAGTTCAGTTCTTGCCCCGTTGCTCTAACTCCTGCTGACCTTTTCTGGACTTCTTTTTCTTTTGTGTTTCTTCTCACTGACCCCTTCTCAAAGGAAGGTGATCCAGTGACCAACTGGGACTGAAACGCAACTGAGTTCTACACCTAAAGCTAAAGGTTGTCCACTTCACTGCTTCTCATTTGATACATGACTGAAATAATGTGTTGATAAAGTGAATAAAACAAGTGGGCATGAAAAACGAGAGAAAACAAGCGCCAAAGAATCGCTGCTTTGTTTTAGCATCAAGCAACCGCAGTGATGGTCTCTGGAGTCACCGTGACAGGGTCTCAAACATGGGAAAGTGTTAAAAAAAAAAAAAGAGTGAAGAGAAAATCCAGAAAATCTGGATTTAGGAAGTAGCATCATTCATATAAATGCATGCACTGGGCTAGTCAAGTGTGGAAAAGCTCACACAGCTGTACAAGAGCAATGCAGCTTGAGAGCTTGAGTCTGCTTCAGCGGTCAATATAAAAACTCCATCTCCCTCGATGCAGGGTCTCAGATTTTCTTAGAAATGCAGGCTGTGTGGGCACTGGTTTGTATCATATTTGGCACCTCAGTCACAGCTTGACATAAGGAGAAAACAACACACACTTATAAAAGCGGAGAAAAAGAAATAGTCTCATGAAGATTCCTTCCTGATTTTTAAACATGACTTCCTGTGAGCACCATATTCAGCAATTTAGCAAATAATGAATCCTCAGTAAAATTTTCAACTGCTGTAAAAGAGCAGTCAGCAGCTGCTTTTACGAACTGAAGAGGTACTGATAGATTTTAACAACATCAGCACTGGGTAATCCTGGCTGTCACACCCCATCCTAATATGCTGTGTCCCAACTGTCAGTCTGAAAAGGCTGTGAAGGTATTTCTGTTAATTTTCATGCCAAGACCCTTAGCACTTGCCCTGAACACAAAGGAACACGTACCTGCCCACCACATCCACCTCACAACCCCACCTTTGCTTTTTGCCCCTCTGTTCTGGTGGTGCAGCAGAAATGGACACCTTCCCTCCCTCCCAAAAAACCCCCACAATCCAAAACCCACCAGAAACCCCCAAAGTCATGGAAAAAAAACCAAACAAAAAACCCCTACACCTACACAGAGCTTTTCTGCTACCACATGGCTCATTACTACAGCTCATGTAATTCTTAGGTTTGCTGCGTGCATTAGAGGATTTGTGTTTATTGAGAGGCACTTATAGAAGAGATTGTCCCCACTGTACACCCCACAGCACTCATCCCAGGGGTAGACTCTCCCGAGATTTGAGCCTGCTGTATTAACCTCCTACTTGTAGTTGCTTAGAGCAGGATCCCAAAAAGACTCACGTGGATTTCTGGAATGCAATTAATGAAGAATTTAAAGAGGGAAAAATAATTTTAAAAAATCAACTGAACAAAAGAACTCCACACATATAAATCTGAATGTTCATAGGCACCTGATTTTTTGGGCAGATCTGTGTCTCTGTCATCCAAACTTGCTGTTGCACATCCTTGGAAGTCCCATCACCTTGCCTGAGCTGAACATCATTCTCCACCTGAGGTTATTTGGGCCTCATGAAATACATGTCTTTACACATAGAACGGTGAGGGGCTTGTTCTGAGGACCAGGGAGACACAGGCTGACCACAGCCATCGCACAAGGATGGGAGCTGTAGTTGCTTCCATTCGAAGGAAGACTTGCGCCTGTGAGCTGCATTGCTTGCCCAGGGAGTGGCATGCCTGCTTTTATTTCTCTTCTCAGTCTGAAATAATTCCAGCTTGCACTGCCCCATTCCGAGATGATGGCCTGACCACCAGCCTGTTGAGCATTTGGATGGCAAAAGGAAAGGGCAGGGAAAACTCATATACGCAGGTGGAGAGCAATCGAGGAGAAACCGGGCCAGTTTCATATAGCAAGTGTGAATTAGAAGGTGTTCTTCTGGCCTCTGCTTGCCTTAAAATTTCTTTCTACCATGTCTGTGTTGCCCTCTAAAACTACAGGGCTTACGCATCCTGGCCCTGTTGTTTTCTAATCAGGTACTTGGTTGTCAGCTGTTGACTTCCACTGAGCATCCTCATTTACAAATCACTATTATTTTAAAAAATTTTATAGTGACATAAGTGCAAATGATACTTCACACACAAAGAGAGACAAAATCAGTTTGGAAAAGCTTACAGCCTGCTTGGTAGAATCAATAGGCAATACTGACCAAAAATAATTCATAATACAAAGGCGGTATTTGGCTGTAGAAATTATGTAAAAATAATACAGTAATAAATTATCATTATAAAAACCAGAAATGCATATAAAAGTTATATAAAAATAAAATCATACAGGATATAAATATTGTTGGTAAGTTATTTTGCTGGAGAGCAAACTCTTACCCATGAGCTATAAGAAACTGCCATATGTAATACATTTATATGCATATATATACTTCTGCAGGTACATATATGCGGACAGACTATTTTAAGATTTTCAGAGTTCTTACCCTGATTCTCATTACTTCCATTAATCAAGAAGAGCTCTACTAACTTCAAAGGAACTGCAACAATGGTGGCTTTGTGCTCGTAAAATCCAGCGTCAGGTTGGCATTTTTACAGCTTGGTTATTTCCTAAGACCTGAAGAAGCTGCATGTAGCGGGCTCAGCATGCTGATAAGGGGCACAAAGCAATAGTGCTTGCCACCGAAAGCGAGTTAGACCAACAGCACTTGGTCTGTCAGGTAAGGACGTGAGCCAGTCAAACCAGGACACGCTTTTCTCCGTCGTAGGGTTAGCAGTGCCCACCAAGCGTGAGCTGTGGGGCAGCTACTGCAAGCGGCAGTGCCCTGTCCTCCACACCACCCATCTGCCTTTCACCAGTACTGTTTTGCCCCTACTGTTTTTGGAAACCAGGGTTGTATCCCAGCCAGTAATTTGCAAAATGAAAAAAAATGTTGAAAGCTATGCATCATTTTAAAACAAGTTGAGCCGTCTAGGAAAAGCCTGATATTTAAATGATGAAAGAGAATATGTCTATCCCTTTCCAGTTCCTCTGAAAATAGACGTTTTAAACAGAACTGTACAGGAACTTTCATCCTGTGATATATATACTTGTCACCAAGAGATACTTTTTCACCTGTGACATAATTGCTATCATCAGAAAAGCATTGCTGTCACTCTGGTATAATTTAGCCTCATTTTCTGCTCATTTCTTTATCTTTTCTCATTAGGGCATTACATATTTGGCTACGTTACTATTTAAGCAACTGGATAACAGAGCTGTGTGAGTAATTGATTTTTCACTTCCAGAGCTGAACCAAAAATTCAATAAGTAATTATCAAAGAAAAAAAAAAAGCTTTCTTTTTCTGTCTCATTCAAGTGAAAAAAAAAGTTTCATGTGGATTTCAGTGAAACATTTGTTCACCTTGAATAGTTAATTTCATTTCCATCTTTGTCATTTTAAGAAAAGCAGCAGATAGAGAGGATAACATCTTGGCCCCCTTCACCAAACCAACAAGTGAAAAATCCTCACTTTTCAGAAGATGGGGAGACCTGGCCCAGTGAATTCCAGTGTCTGGGGGATTTTGAGTATACAGGCACTGACCTACAAGAAGATTTTTCACCCCTTTCATAAAAAGAACTCAAAAAGTATGTAAGTGTCTTGTAAAAGTGGAAGAATTTTACCTGGTAAGAGTGGTAACAAGACACCCCAAGAGACCCAGTGATATGACCAGGAAGGCCTCCTCAGAGAGGTGAGTTCAGATGCCAACAAGTTGACGGGAGGATTGAAAGTCTCCCATGGTTCAGGTGAACAGCATAGTCACCGGGTTATTTAATATGGTTTTTTTGATTAGCTGGTCTTGTGAATTAAGCCACCAGATTTTCTTTGATGACATTTATAATAATTATCTTACATCCAATTTGGCATATTTTAATGAGTTTTTAAAAAATTGGTCAAAACACTAACTATGGCAACACAATATTATAATCACAGGTGCTTTACAAATATGTGCTGAACTATACGTTTTGCATTCTGCTTTTCTTCCCCCTCACATTTGCACAAGCTTTGGCAAATTTCACAAGAATGTTTGGCTTGGATTTTTGCACCCCCTAGGTTTTTTCTCCTGCCTTAATGTTTTTCCACATATAAGCCTTAAAAAGAAATAAAAACTGAAATGATGCAAATATAAAACATTATTTGTATTCTCCACTGCTGGTGCAGATACTGCAGGAATGAGAAGGGATGCACAACTTAGCACCCTTTTTGGGAAAGAGGATGGAAAAAGCATTACATCTGTTTAGGATTAGGAAAGCTTCTATATACGCTTACTGAGTCAGAATAACCCCCCAAGTCACAGAATCACAGAATCACAGAATCATTAAGGTTGGAAAAGACCTTTAGGATCATCAAGTCCAACCATCAACCCAACACCACCATGCCCACTAAACCATGTCCTGAAGTGCCACATCCACACGTTTTTTGAATACTTAAGTCAGATGACATCTTGAGGTTCTTCACACAACTTAGTGGAAGTTATCTGACCATGTAGAATAGGTCTAGACTACTTGTAGGGCATTAAAGCAGTAAGTCATACGCTTCGGTAGTCAGCCTGTACATCTCTGCACCAGTAAACTTCCATTTAAAGGTAAAGCAAATATCCAACATGTTCAATCTAGAGTGCCTATTAGCATATATTTATACTTGTAAATAAATGGCATCTATTGAAATTGTTTTAGATATTCACTGAAATCTGGCACTTCAACTGAAACCTGTTTCTAATCTTTCTGAATGAGGAAGCAATTTTCCCTATATGACCCTGATTCAGTTCTTGTTTTCTTTGCCTAAAAAAATGACAACTTAAAAAGATGGCCTCAGTAGAGCTGTGAACTGATATTTATTTCAGTAGTATAATAACTCTGAAACGTGCCAAAGGCCCCTTAAATGTTAAAATTGTTACCTCTTGCACCCTGGACAGAGTTTGGGTTCGTGAGTAGGTTTTGAATGAAGTCATTTTTTCCCCCGTCTAACCCTGGGAGCATTTGAATTGATGATTTTAGCAAGCAAACTTGCTAGGAATAATGAACTACATATAGTTTTGTATAATAATTCTCTCTCAAGGGCTGTGAAGCCGATGCCTACTTAGAAATAATTTTGGAAGAATAGCTGAAACAACACATGATGCCATTTTATATAATCCCAGAAGTGACTGAAAGACTGAACAGTTTTGAGGACCATCCAAGTGTGAAGAGATGGATTTGGATTAGTCCCAGCTCATGGCAAGCCTCACATTGTGTAAGACTCGCAATACTTTCATATTGTTTCTCCACGGTCCAATGTGCCTGTTTGTTCTCTCGTTTTTGAATTACCTTTGGAGCTGTTTTGTTGGAACTTGGGATGAGATTCGTTAGTTAAAACATAAATTTTGAGCATTCACTGCCTCGCAGTCAGCTAGAGCTGTAAAACAGGACCTGCAAAATGGATGACCTTCAGATTTACTTAACTGTGCAGAAATGGTATTTGTCATTGCCAGGTTTTTTTCATTTCTTTCTTTTAATAGACTACCACAGAATTTGTGATCTGTGATCCTGTGAATATATTACATTGACAGAAAATGGCCAGTGTTTCCAAACCGTACAGAAAGCATGTCAGCCTAAAAGAAAAGAATAAAAACTGTGCTGTTGCCCTTGTCTTCTACATTATAAGATCAGAAGTGTAGAGATGCACTTACTGAAAAGTAGACAGAGAGTGACTCATTGCTCTACTACAGCCAGTAATGTGCGGTAAGATGAGTAACTACTGTAGGCAATGGTGAATTCCCACAGTCCCATCGGGCTGGCTTTTCCTTTTTTTCGGTCACAATTTGGAAACCAGGACACAGAAACAATCACCGTATGAGAAAAAAGTCAGAGTACAAATATGACTAAGAACTCTTGGAGAAAAAAAAATAGCAAAAATCTTTCTGCAAAGTAACTCGATTTCCAGACTGTAAAGGAATCACCAACAGATTAACATAGTTACAGGACAAAATCTGTGCTATATGTTTGCACCATACACCTCACCCTAGTGTCTCTGTATGGGGCTATTCTTAACACAGAATTTGGCCTTAAATTGGTAAATCACATAGATTTATTAGCCCTGGACACTTCATACTTTTGGCTTGATTTTTCTCTAAACAAGTAATTGACTGATGGATACTCTGCCCTTGCTGTCTTCCTGCCAGCTTCTCTATTTTACAACCTCCATAAAAATCAAGAGAAAATGCAAGCTGGAAAGGTAACGCACACAAAATCGCCAAGCTATGTCACACTCCAGCCTTTACACTTGCTTGGATCCATGAAATAAAGGGAAACAAAAAGGCAAGCACTTCCCAATGAAAGCCTTGGTGCTGCCGTCTCGTGGGAAAAGAAGGGGAGCTTTGGTAATAAAAGCAGAAATGGAAAAAAAAAAAGGGAAAAAAGAGATTTTAAAAACTTGCTAGCATCAACACACCCATTTTTGTTTCAAGACCGCTGTGTGCTTTATTGCTC
Organism: Phaethon lepturus; assembly: GCF_000687285.1. NCBI lineage: Eukaryota > Metazoa > Chordata > Aves > Phaethontiformes > Phaethontidae > Phaethon > Phaethon lepturus. The sequence goes on along the minus strand of NW_010557087.1, from coordinate 44,802 downwards.
GCAGATCAGTTTCCTTTGCAGGTGATGCGGGCCCAGAATTACATCACCAGCAGAGCAGCCAAGAGCATCTCGGTGCCAGGATGACCAAAGCCGAGAGGAATGTATTATCACAGACCTCCGAGGGACTTGCCAGTGCATTCCTTGCTGGGGGTGCTGCGATGGGGGAGACAGAGAGGAGACAATTTTACGTGAAGACTGAAAGGAAACTTTGTGGAGGAGAGATCTGGGGTCACAGTCCTGCTGTCTCCTCTACGCAGATCTAATTATGGCCATGTACTTCAAAAAGAGGGTTTAACTAAAACCAGATTTAGCAGGGCACTGCTTAGGAAGTACAGGCTGAATCCTCAGCCTTGCCTTTGAGGAAAATGCGAAATGCTTCAGTGCACGGGGAACATTGTTGCTGTGGTTGTAAAGAATAATTTGAAGACGCAGGAAGGAAAACAAGAGCCAATTTAAAATTCTCATCACTTCAACGAAGTCTTACAATAAAATGTGACGAAACATGGTTATCGATGCTTTCAGACAGACAATACTTACCTTAGATACTGGGTGTGTATTTACTGACATGTTCTGTGGTGGGGTAAAAGTCTCAGCAGTCTCGGGGATCGTGCTGGAAATGATCAAATTACCCACAAAAGCAGTTGCACGGATCTCCCGTAACCAGCCCCAACAAAGTCTTTCTGCCACATCTTGCCCTCTATTCAGCAAACCCGTGCATATGAAAGAAACTCCCTCCTCCACCCATTTTTGAAGGCTTTCAGCCTATTTCTGCCATCCCTCCTGCAGGACTGGCTCAGTGGTCCTCACCACAAGCCTCTTTCTGAACCATTAAAATCAACGGGAGCTTTCTAGTGCTTTTAATAGCAGCAAAATGTGCTGTCAACAAACAGGATCAAAAGAAGAGCACAAGACGAATTGTTTAGAGATTAGCACCTCTAAAAATGTCAGGATTTTAAACCTCATCTCCTAGGTCGATTGAGAGGTCGAAGCAGTGCCAAGGTTACACAGAGCTCTCCCTATTTCCACCAGAAGAAACATCCCTGCTGATCAAATGAAAAAGTTTATCATTGATCCTGAAGATTTCTCCCCCCGCCCCAGTTCCCTAGAGGGGAAGGCAAGAGGGCTGGGACTAGGCAGAACAGAGACCAACCAAGCACCACGTCACGTTAGGCCTGCTTTACACAAGCGCTTTTTGGGGCAGGGGAGTGCCGATAGCTGCTTTAGCTGCAGCTGGTTGAGCCAGTTCCCCAGCTCCCTCCCCGCAGCGTGGTTGAAGATCAGGAGGGTGCCTGTGCTGGGAGGACTAATTGTATCATTGCAGCTGCTGCTGCGTGGTGTCCTGCTCTTCAGGTGTCCACTGCAAGCTGCGTTGTCAGTGCAGCTCCAGTCAGACCCCTCGTTCTCCACCAGCCAGACCAGAGACTCCTTACCCCACCGTCTGCCACCAAAGGACTCAGAGGCAGCCCGGAGGCCTCCAGCCCTTCTTACTCCATCAAGAGGCTCCAGAAAGATGGCTGCTTTTGCACTCCCAGGGGTAGGAGATGCTCAAGGGCAACTTGATGTTACAACTTGAGGTGGGCAAGTGTGGAAAAGGGGAATTTTGGTCGAATGGTAAATATAGAAAATACTGTCCCTAACTTTCAAAACATTCCCATTCTTAGATATGATCACAGTGTACTACAGGGAAATTTGCAAAACACTTCAGCCACCATGCCTGTAGAAGCACCTTCCACTACAAGTACCAGATTTCTTTCATCTCCGTCTGGCAAACGGTTGTCAGTACTCTTTTCCTGTAACATGCCAAACTTTTCCACAACCTTTCTACAGCTTAGTTGCACTTGGTGTTGCAGAGCCAACACCAACAGTCAAGCCCTCCAGCTTTCTCCATTTACCTGCCCTAGCTGTCTACATTTTGAATATCCCTGTGAACAATTTTCTTTTTTTTATACTTTTCATGCATAATTATTCTTGACAAATTATGTTTTCCTGTTACTTCCTTTCCGTGCAAGGCTGACCTAGTAATTAATCCCTCACAGGAACTGTTTGCTTTCATATCAAGTTGTTGTGGATGGATTAGAGATAATGTATGAAAGTGTATGTAAAAAAATATTCCAAAGTAAATACATTAAGAGAGTGCTAGAAAGACATGGGAACTGAGGCATATTTCTGCTCTTAAAGAAAGAACAAACTTCCAAAACTTTCACAGGACAGCAAAAGCAGATGTGGCCTCTAAAAGTTGGTGTGGACAACGATGGTTAGGAAAGTTTGGCAAAATACTGTGAGGAAAGAAATTACTTAGATCCAGGACAGAAATGATCACGGCTCTCATTGCACCAGACTGCTGTGAGATGGCCGTCCCACAGGACTGTTCTTCCTCCGGCTCACTCTGTCTCATTAACATTATAGCTGTGAGCGTGGCAGAGTGGCTGACGGGGAAAGTTCACCTCTGTGTCCCTTTTTCTTTTTCATGGAGACTACAAGTCTGTTCAGCTCTTAATAAAATAACCCTCAGGCCTTAAAGCACCACAGTAAAACAGTAATATATATAGTGGTACTTATAAAACAAGAATGCCTATGCAGGACCCTGAGAAATGCCTTTGGGCAGGTCAGCTCTCTGTCCCAATATGCATATTAAGCGAGTATGGGAGTTTTTTCCATATGTTTTTCAATATGTTTTACCCTATTGCAACTTAATCTTTCCACTGCAAACTCTTTCTTTTTGACAAAAATCTATTGGCACTGTGGGGCTTTCCTGAGAAGTCATCCCATCACCCTCTCTTTCTCCATGAATATAGCCCTCAAGCGATACTACTTCCAGTTTTTAATACCTACAAAGGTGTAGGTGCAGCCTCGGTTTCACGTGCACTCAGCAAACAAAGATGAGGAGTTGAGATCATTTAAGACTAAATGCTAATGAGTGGTTTCCAGCCCATCCTGATTTTGCTGATCTGCTCTACAGGTGATCTGGGAGGATGATCTTGAAGAGGGAGGGATGTGCGTGCTTGGTTTTCTGTGTTTAGCTACACGCCATGTTCTCTCTGTTTGGTTGCTACTAAACTTGAAACGAATTTTCTCATTAGTGCCTTAGACAAAGTGGATTAAATAGCAAACATCAGGTTTCTTGTGTCACTCAACATAAATCAAAACAGCTTCAGCACTGCAATTCTTCCCCCGCAGCCACCAGTACACAGGCACTGGTGACTAAAACTGGCAGATTTAGTTGCTCTTAAAGATCTGCTTTCAATAGAATTTCAAACTCAAAATCTCCTTTTTTATTGCTGTTTTTCAAAAAATTGTAGAATGTGGAAAAAATGAAGTTTAAAAGATACAAAAGAGCAGGAAGTGTATGAGAAAATGCCCACAGAGATGGGACTTGATATGTCAACAGTAGTAATGTGAGACAGAAAGATTTTTAATCAATTCATTGAAGGAAGTCAGTTCAAAACAAGTCATATCTTAGGCTATTTAGTAGCCTTCACAAGTCGAGCTGGAATAATAATGTCAAATTAAAATAACTTCTTAAATGATTAAATAAGACTGTCAAATTAAAATGAATATAAAATGTAAAGACAAATGTAAATGGTATTTTAATACTGCTTCTACTTTTGTAGCATTTTAGTTGCCTGCATGTCCACACATACATGGATATTCAGCCTAGAGGAAAAGTGGCATTTATGAGAATCAGATGTGAAATTGGTCCTCACTTGGAAATACAACAAAATTTGTATTTTCTGCTAAGAGAATAAAATTGCTAAGATGCAGAAGCATTTTTGTCCTTTAGAGTTTGCCAATCAACCCAGGAAAACAGAGAGGCAGAAAACCAGCAGCTATTAAAGCAGAAAATATGGTCACTGTAGCTCATGTGCCACCTACTCAAAGCTGGCGCTGAACTGAGCTCAGGAAATACACTAAACAATTTAGCTCCTGGCTTTTTGCAAATGTCTGCCACCAGACTGTGGTTTCCTCAAAAGCATTTCTTCTTTTAACTTGCCTTAAGTAGTTTCCTCAGAGCTTTTTTTCTTTTTTTTAAAAAAAAAAAACACATTGTGAATTGATTTCAAGCAGTTTGGTATGAGCATGAAAATTTCATATTGAAAAACTGAGGCTGTTACTGAGTGCTCGTTCTTCACCTAAGGTAGGTGCCCTTTCTTTTCTTAGAGACTCAGAGAACAAATTACTCCCACAAGGAGGACAAACACTTGAGGAAAAAAACCTGGAGCATATGAGCCCGTGAGATAAACACTGCAGATAGTCCATCACAGGCTGGGCATGTTTTCTAAAACATTAAAATATTTTCTTCCAGAGGAACATAGATCTTGCCTGAAGCATGCATCTTCAAAAATATGAAAAATAATGCAAATGGTTTCTGACTTTGCCAGCCTAAATGTGAAGGGCATGCCAAAGTCCCTACCACTTGTGTGCCAGTATCCTAATGTGTGTTGTGGTTTTCCTTACCCTTTCCTCCTGCTGTGACAAACAGTGCCCTGTCCTTCGCAAAATGCAGCGCTTAGCTAAGCAAGCCAGCCCCAAACTCAGCCAACATAAATAACATCTGATCAAAAGCTACCAGGAGGTGAACCCGAAACAGGCATGAGTAATTCAAAACAAATTCTTTTCTTATTTCAAGCACACACTACAGGAACATTCAATGGTATTCCTCCAACTCTAGACTTGCACAGTAATGTAGTCTACTAATAATATGAGTGGACCGACATTTACAAATGGTTTACACATGAGTTTCATGTCATTTAAACACAGAAAATACTAGACCATGTCACGGCTGAACCGACAAGCACTGGGACACTGGGGATACTCTTTGCACCATCTCAGGTACTCACCTCTCCCGCTCCTGTTCCAAGAGGTTGGTAAAGTCATCGCTCTTGTTCATGTAATCTGTATGTTTATGCTTCTCATTTTCTAGCTCATAAACTGTGCGGCGATGGCACTTTTCTGCCAACAGGAGCTGTTCCAGCATGCGCCGATATGTCTCTTTCTGCTTTTCTTCAAGCCTGTCCAGCTGGATTGTAGGAAAGGAGAATAGACTGTTTTAAAGGTCTCCTTGCTTACTTCATTTGATTTATTAACCAACAACGTTGTGTTTGGTAAATGCGAGTCCCGTAATTTTATGGCTTGGGCTTTACATAAAGCAGTGACTAGAAATAGGAGTAAGTGTCCTGTAAAAGTAATGATTTCTTTGGACGGCGTGTTTGCAATAAACATTTGCACGGTTCTCAGATACACAAAGGACAGACCTTCGCTTAGTTTTAGGGTGACAAATAATATTGTTGCAGTGCAGAATTTCCCCTGTGGCAAGGTGCTGTGCTTTTTCTTCATTTCACATGGAAAAAGCTGCAGCAAATGCCAGGGCAGGGTACATGTCCTCAGACCCTGGGAGCCTGAGTTCACACACCTATATGGGGACTAGAGACCTATATGTAGGGCATAAGGTGTAAGCTCAAGGCTGAAATTTGTCTTACGCATCCTCGATGCACCTATAGGACTGCTGAGATAAAAAGTCTAAACTATTTAGATTCAGCATAGATTCAGTTTTACATTACCAAATACAGTTCATCATAAGCCTTAGGGTTCTCCCCTCAGCCTGTTTTTTGACAGTAGTTTCTCTTTTTTTATTAGCAACACTTTACTTTTTTTGTCTTCTGGGTTATTTTTTATTAATTTAATATGCCAGCTATTATTCAAACAAATACTAAGGCCAGGGAGGTGTGTCTAAAAAGATGCCAAGGCACTCCGAAGCCACCACGGCTATTCATGTTGCTCCTTTCACTGTTTCTTGGGAGCAGATGACAGACTCCATCCTCCTCCCTGCAGAAGCAGCCCGCAGCCCTGGCGCTTCTCCGCTTGCCTTCCCCGGCATGGCACAGCCCCAGCCCCTGCCCTGTGGGAATCGCATCTTCCTCGGCCCCGGCCGCATGGGGCAAGTTGCTGTTTCACAGGGTGCCTCAGCGAACTGAGGGAAACAAGAGAGTGGGAGGACCATGGTGATTTGCTCTCCAGAAGTAAAAGACTTTTACTCTCCAGAAGTGAAAGAGTCACTGCATTTTACAAAGGAGCCAGGTTGGGTTCAGCCTTTGAGAGTAGGTCTTTTACACTTACGAAATTTTGCCACCATCCTATTTTAGCTCCAATATAACCCCTGTGGACCTACACATGACAAAAGTTTTACACTGAGGTCCTCAAGTTATCAGCTTCTTTAGGTAAAAGCCCTGCTAAGCTCTTCTAATCTTGTTCAACAGTATTTCATGCATGCTCCCACATGCTAATGTTTGCTTTCCTTATTTACTATCATCCCAACAATTCCAGAAGAGGCTTCAATGAGAATGCACAGTGGAAAGATATTCTGTGGTAGGCACAATTCCAGAGGAATAAATTAGATGTTCTAACAGAAGGAACTATGAAGATTTGGGCAGGCACTACAGTATATTATATTGTGTGTTGTTGCATGCTCTTTCTCCATGCCATGGACTGTTATGAAACTACAAACGTGAGCAGTGGCTGCTTATTTTGGTGCCCATGCTGGCCTCAGACATTCCCAGGCCTATTCTACATTCATTTATTGCTTAGATTTTAAAGCAAGGGATCAAGTCCTACAGGTCTCCTTTAGGGGCTGAGCTGACTTTGCTGTCCTCGAGCTTAAGTGATGTAAAATGACTACAGATTTATGATCCCATAAATATATCCTAACTACCCACGTGATATTGGTCTAGTATGTCAAAAAAATCAGAGTGCCTGCCAGTGCTGTGAGTAGTAGAGGTTGGAGCCTATAATTGAAAGGAATTTAAAAAACAGAAATGTAACACCCAAAGATTTTGTTCTTGCTTAACAGCACTAGCCCTAAGGAGCATACAATCTATTTATTGTTTGTGTTCAAGCCCAGTGACTTTGCTTACAATTTATTCTGCAGTTGAGTGAACAGAAATATTCGATTTTTCTTCAATTTCTTGCCATTTGTACAAATGTTGTGTTATCCTCTTGCATGCTTTGCACACATCCAAAATATGTGGAGTCTCACTTCTGGTTAGGATTCCCCCTGTACAGACATAATGGTGTAAATCAAGAAGTTATTACCTCTGAAATTGGTTTCTCATAGACGTCTTCCCCTATAGACTTTTCTTGGGCAAGGATGGCATCCCTGTGTAGCACTCGGAGCACGTTCTCTGGAGCTGCAGACCCATAATGAGCTTCTAAAACTTCAGGTTTGGTTTTCTCTGTCTTCAGCATGTGGATCACATCCTCCCTTGCCTGTAACATTGCAAATCACTACCATAAGCCAACCTATTAACCAACAGGGAAAACAGGGAAAGCAGCGGCATTTCGTATGTACGGACTGCATACACAAAAATAAAATAAATTAGAAGAACGCCAGGCTGCCAATGCAAATATAAAAACTTTGGGAGATATCAGAGTAAACACAATCTGTGCAATCTGAATGTGGCCATTGTAGGCACTAATTATTCTACTCCTGCCTGCCATTACATTTGAATGCTATGAATTTTTATCTGGGTTGCAACTATAGCCAGGAAACATCATCACTCTTCATATACTTCATCTTATTCACTGCCCATGCTGCTCCCTGACTGGGGTAAGGAGATGAAGAGAACAAGCAGCACAAGTGGGCTGAATTAATATTTCTCAGACAGCCTCGAATCAAGTATTTCCTAGTCATTCCTACCTGACTTTGTGACTAAACATTCTCTTCAAGTAACTTTCAAAATAAAGTTTTCTGACCTTTGTTTGTTTAAGCAAAACCCTAGAAACACTGCAGACCCTGGCTAACCAGTATAACTGGCGGCAGACCCAAAGAGGCTGAGCAAACCCTTCTGGCAGTGGAGGAAGGCTGCCAACGCCGGAGCAACCTGGGAGCAGTGGTGGCCAAGGGGACTGTGGGTCCCCGCTCCTGCTCTCTGCCCTGGGTGGGAGCCCCCACTTTCAGGCAGACATCTGGGCACGATAAGACTGCTCTGCAAGGCCACCTGGCTATGAATAAGGGGCATTTTAGGGCTATGCTGTGGACCACTGCTTAATCCGGAGCTCTGCTTCTGATGATACTTGCCAATGTCTGTTAAGCCATCTGTAAAATGGGTCAGGGCACTTGCTTGTCCTCCAAGTCAGGTTTATAAGGCCATGGTTCAGGGAGGGGCCTGAACCTTGCAAAAGGTACAAGTTTTCAGTGGGCACAAGGGAGCTCCTGGATTTTCGCATCTCTCCCACAAGCCCAAAGGGATGGGAGGCAGAAGGGTATGGGCACCAATTTTTCTTTTGCCTACCCTTCTGACACTCAACCCGTGTGAGCTTGGGAAGCAAATAAAGGGCTAAGGAAAGGTTCAGATATTTTAGGAAAAATCCCTTACAAATCCTGCCCCTGTGTCAGCGATGACTGTTTAGGATTTATGAACTGACCAATGCTTCATGCTTTCCCACAGTGTTCATAATGGCATTCTGTATTACCCCTGTAGCAAATTTTAAATCTTTACCCAATACCACAGAGGCATTGCATCTCTGCAAAACCACCTGCTTTTAAAAGAGAAAAGAGATTTCAGGAAATGGCCAAGAGCCTTCAGTTGTTTGTTTTGGGGTTTTTTTTAATAAGATAGAGTGACATGAAAATAAAGCAAAAGATGAACTTGAGGCAAAGACCATGCCACCCAATTGAGAACTAGCCCATTTATAAAGAGCTATCTGTAGGAGCTTACACTGTATGTTTTGTAAACTTAAGTATGAGCTTTGCATAGGTCTGCAAGATAGAAAGTACAGACTGGAAGGGTATTAACGTTTTTTCAGCATGAGCATCGGAAAGGTTCATCACTCATGGATGTCAAAACTACAAGTGAATTATGTGGGTTAGTCCCAAAGAGTGCCAGGAGAGCATCTACACGTCACTACATCACGTCCTGAGAATACGCTTCTCTCAGTATAAGACAAATGTCATTTTAGGAAAGTTTTATCAGGTTTGAGAACGTATAATTTTTTATATTCCCACGGAAATAAGAGTTATCTTAGTGTCTTTGTTACTATGAGGCCAGTGCTTCTGTACTGAAGGAAAAGCCCTTAGAAAGTCAAATAGGATAGCACAGGAGTTTTGGAGTATTTATAAATATCACCATTTTATGACGTGTTGTCTTAGGCCTTTTTAGGAAGAGACAGCTTTTGGGCCGTATCTGCGTCCTGCCCCAGTGAACACATTCTGTGTCCCACTGTGAGCCTCGCAGGAGGTGCCCCGTGCCACAGGCGTGCTCAGGGAGAGTGCTGGTCAAAGGGAGCACCGAAAACAGCAGGATGAGGGGCCAGCCCCCTTCCACCCTATGCACCAAGGGCCACAACCAAGCACGTTGAAACCTCAATTTGCTTTGGTCCTGAGCACAGAAGGCTTCAGGCCCTGTACATCCCATTCCTCAGGGACAGGCACACCTCAGGCCCAAGGCTATTCCGGAGGGGAGGAGGATGAGTTCATTCTCTCCTGTTGAAGCTGTTGGGCCCCAGATGGCATAATTACACATTGGCAGGGCCAGGCAGAGCAAAGAGAGACAACTCAGACTTGGCTATGACTTGCGAGAGCGAAGAGCTGGACTCCAGTCCCCACAAGGGTTATTCAAGACAGTAAGAGCTGATGAAGGGACCCAACGCTGCTCTTCCCGGCAAGTGCCCCAGCCTCTGTCCAGCCACCCGCTGCCGTGCATACAATCCGTCCAGCCTCATTAGTGTTTAGTCATTGCTGATTAAAATGGAGCAACTTTAGCAGGAGGCAATGAGAGTCCCTGAAACAGCTTATAACTTGCCAGCTAAGAAAGATTTCTGGAAGCTATGGGTTTGGGTCCCATGAGAGCCAGAGGGAGCCGAGTCGGGGGAGCAGGTGGTGCTGAATGGATGAACCAGCACCCCAGGCAGGAAAGGAGAAGGTGCTCAAGCTCAGTTCAGAGCTTTGTCGGAAACCCTTATTCATTGCTTTGCCTTTAAAAGGAAGCAGTGACACACACAGCTGCAGGGGACAGGGCAGGGCTGTCAGCCCCAAAAACCCCTCGCTGCAGCCCAATGGGGGGGGTACCCAGCCCAGGAGAAGGTCGGGTGGCACCATCCCCAGAGCACAGGCAGATCCCCACTCGCGTCCCCCTTCTTGGACACCCCACGCTCTGCAGGCACTTGGGGTCTGGATGGCATCAGTGTGGCAAGGTGCCTTCTGCCTTTTCTGGCGGTTGCTCCTATCGTTATCTTTTCAAGGGTATCGGCTAATTCACCAAGTACTCTGTTTCCATGGACTTGTGATAACAGTTTGTAAAAGCAAACTAACAAACAGGCACTCAGGTTGCTAGGGAGCATTGGACCAAAAAAGCGGCCTTGTGCTAATAATAAACTGGAGAGAAATTTGCTTTTATTTGGTCAGCAACAAGCCCCAGCATAGGAAGATTTTGAAGTGCAGCTAGCCTAGGTCTGGGTGGCAGGGCCCCAAGGGACATCCTAACCTTCCATCAGCCTTGGGATTTGCAAACTCCAGTTAGTCTCTGTGAAACTCCTTAGGATAAACATAGAGAGAAGGAGCTGAAACAGCAGGCCTGTGTAACTCGTGATTTCATGTTTCCTCCAGATGACTAATTTTCCACTGAAACAACTAGAAGAGAGCTCACGTAGAGATGTTTTCTTTCAATGTATAGTGAACAACTATTGCTATATTAAACTGGAGGTTACAGACCATTTTCAGATAACAAGTCACAATAAGCCTGTGGAGGAACACTTGGGCTACTTCAACACAGGTACGTGGAAAGAGGTATGAGAGGCTCAAAGTAATAGGTCCTTGCTAAGAAGAAGGAACCATACAGGCAAGCTGTTTCTACTGATGGACATCTACTGTAGGTGCCTCCCTTGTCTCAAAGCACAATGCCATTTAGCATAAATCATAAGCTAGGTGACAAACGCAAGGAAGAGATTTCAAATTCAAGTAAACTTGTATATAAATCCCAGAGGAAAACTGTTAGCTGTTTTGGTAGAAGAAACATGGTGTCTGGAAAAGGAAAGCAATTTCTCAAGTCCTTTCTTTTGTTTGTTTTTTTTTTTTTTTGTTGGTGCTCTAATGAGAGAATATTCAGTCATGAGAAGACCGCATACTGCAACAGCTTGTAACACAATGAAACTTATTTGCGTAACTCCAGAAGACTACCATTAGTCATAGAAGCTCTTTAAAGTCAAAATACAGAATTTAGAAAATACATACATTTACCTTTCTTTTTTTCATTACTTAAATTGTCCTACAGAAAACTCCAAGCTAGCTAACTATCTATGCTGTTCAGATTGTGGGTTCTTGAAAATAAAGACTTTTCTATTAATAAAGTGCCCCCAAGTACCTGATTCTCTAAACAGTAAGAACAATGAAGACAAATTAATGAAGAGGCAACTTTTACCTCTTAGACATACTCTCAAGACAAGAAACACAGAAGGTCAGATATGTTGAGAGCTGTTTTTCCACACTCATTTTCCCCAGGAGTAAAACCTGCTTAGAGACTCTCTGTCCATCAAATTCACAGAACCATAGAACAGCCCAGGTTGGAAGAGACCTTAAAAGATCATCTGGTCCAATCTTTAGTGGGAAAGGAAGCCTAGATGAGAACATCTAGCACCGTGTCCAATCACATCTTGAAAACTCCCAGTGATGGGGACTATACCACGTCCTTGGGGATATTGTTCCAGTGATTGATTGTTCTCACTGTAAAAATTTTCTTTCTTAGGTCGAGATAAAACCTCTCTCAGTGCAACTTGTACCCATTGCCCCTTGTCTTCGCCATGTGGCTTCTTGTGAAGAGAGAGCCTCTGTCTTCTTTGTAGCTGCCCTTTAAGTACCGGAATACTGTGATGAGGTCCCCACAAGCCTTCTCTTTTCCAGGGAGAAAAGACCTAACTCCTTCAGTCTTTCCTCATAGGGCAGGTTCTCCAGCCCTTTGATCATCTTTATTGTCTTCCTTTGGACCATCTCCAGCCTGTCCACATCTTTCTTGAATTGTGAGGACCAGAACTGGACACTAACTGAGGAACTACAAAGTTGAACTGCATCTAAGGCTCGTTTTAGGCTTACTGGAGGTGCCAAATTCTAAAGGCTGATGACCTCAGACCTTGAGTATGTTCATGGAGGGGCTGAAGTGCCATGGAAAAGATGTGATTGGTGACAGCCAACGTGGCTTCACTGAGGGCAAATCATGCCTGACAAATTTGGTGGCCTTCTACAACAGGGTTACAATGTTGATGGATAAGAGAATAGCGACTGACATTATCTACCTGGACTTGGGCAAAGTATTTGACACTGTCCCACACGACATCCTCATCTCTAAATTGAAGAGATGTGGATTGGACAGATGGACTACTTGGTAGATATGGAATTGGCTGGATGGTTGCACTCAAAGAGTTGTGGTCAACAGCTTGATGTCCAAATGGAGGCCAGGGATGAGTGGCATTCCTCAGGGGTTGGTATTGGGACTGGCGCAGTTTAACATCTTTGCCAGTGACATTGGATTGAGTGCACCCGCAGCAAGTTTGCAGATGACTCGAAGCTGTGTGGTGTGGTTGACACGACAGAGGGAATGGATGCCACCCAGAGGACCTTGACAGGCTTGAGAGGTTGAACCTCATGAAGTTCAACAAGGCCAAGAGTAGGATCCTGCACCGGAGTTGGGGCAACCCTTGGTATCAATACAGGCTGGGTGATGAATGGGTTGGGAGTAGCCCTGCCGAGAAGGACTTGGGGGTGTTGGCTGATGAGAAACTCAGCATGACCTGGCAATGTGCGCTTGCAGCCCAGAAAGCCAACCATATCCTGGGCTGAATCAGAAGAAGCATGACCTCCCCTTCTGCTCCGCTCTGGTGAGACCCCACCTGGAGTACTGCATTCAACTCTGGGGCCCCCGACATAAGAAGGACATGGACCTGTTGGAGTGAGTCCAGAGCAGGACCATAAAGATGGTCAGAGAGCTGGAGCACATATCCTATGAAGACAAGATGAAAGAGTTGGGGTTGTTCAGCCTGGAGAAGAGAAGGCTCTGAGGAGACGTTATAGCAGCCTTCCAGTACCTGAAGGGGGCCTACAAGCAAACTGGAGAGGAACTTTTTACAAGGGCATGTAGTGATAGGACAATGAGTAATGGCTTTAAAATGAAAGAGGGTAAATTTAGATTAGACATAAGGAATAAATTCTTCCTTATGAGGGTGGTGAGGCACTGGAACAGGCTGCCCAGAGAAGTTGTGAATGCCCCATCCCTGGAAGTGTTCAAGGTCAGGCTGGATGGGGCTTTGAGCAACCTGGTCTAGTGGAAGGTGTCCCTGCCCATGGCAGGGGGCTTGGAACTAGATGATCTTTAAGGTCCTTTCCAACCCAAACCATTCTGTGATTCCAAGCTTCTATAATGACTGCTGTCCTGCACAGCTTTGCCTGCTCTCCTTTCCTTCCTCTCTACTACCCAGTGATTAGTGCACTTACTTAAGATGTGGTATCTGCGTTTCTACCTGGGAAATATGAATTCCCCAGAATAATGCTCCCCTCAGGAGTGCATGCTAGCCACCCAGCTGGAAGGCTGACCTGAGGCCACTCTTCGCAGGGTTACCCTGAAATACTCACTTTTTGGCAGAATGAAAGAGAAGGGCTTTCTTTTGCTTGCTGTCTTGAGCAGAGCAGGGGTCTGAGTTCCAAACCTCGCTTTACTACATGCCTAGTAAAATATTTAAATTATATAGAAAGGATGTAAAGAGGTCCCTGCATAAAATTGAAACCATTTAGGAAACAATAGCATGACTCTGCTGCTTGTAAAAGGGGACCGGCAGCCTAGCAACCAAATTCTTGGTCAATGGAAAGACTGTTACACAAGCCCGGCATTCGGACGTGCTTCCTCCTTGTGCCCTGCCCTGCCAATTTACTGCAGTCCTCTCTCCCCATTCCCACAGTCTTTGGCCTCTCCTGTGAGACTGCTGACAAAACTCCGCACCCACTAAACGGGGAATTTTTGCCCACAGCCCATTTGTCACCTGGGAAATGAGACTGAGCTGATCAAACTCGTTTCATGTAAGGCATCTAGTAAATTGAAAAAAAAAATCAGTTGTATTCAAGATGGGCTGAATGGAGTCAAAGTAATCACTGTCAGCTGAGAGTAAAATCCAACTCAACGTCCTCTGCCAGTACATCTCCTAAACTCTTCTCCTGAATTTTGTTTCTAAGTAACCTTCCTGCAAATTCACTGTGTGCCTCTCTCGATATCAGTCATCAGTAACTATTTCCTTCATAGCTCCATGTTTGGAGCCATCTAAAATACATCTAGCTACTTCAGAGCAATTTAAATAGTTCAATAACATGACGACAATCTGCTCAATTAATTGAAAGAAGTTCTGAAAGTTTGGGAGCAGGAGTAGTATTTACAGGGAGCATACTTGTGTAATATTTGGAAGATATAATATTGCCAGCTTTTGACTCTTTTCTAGCTGTCATGACACTTTGTTATGTCTGCACAAGTGAAAGCATCAAATAATAGAGGTTTAATGTTTAGAAGTCAGATTTTTCTTGCCAGCGATTAATGGCAAGAAATTACTATCAAACCACAGAGAGGAACCTTTATTTTTACTTGTGGTGGTGTTACTTGCATTTCACACAGTTCAGGTTATTTATAGTGCAACAGCTGCTCTGTACTGCATCAGAAACTAGATAAGGTCACAGGTTCTCCACATAATATTGTCGTCTTACCAGTGGCTGATTTCCTAAATTCCAGTAGACTTTACAAATGTTTCACCTGGAGCTAACAAACATCACACTCAAGGCATCCTACTGAGGGAGATCCGGAGGGTGTTCTCACACTGTTTCCGTGCTATCCAGGACAAGCTCATGCTGTGTCACTTGTCTCTGAAAATTCATGGTCGTTTAGTTTACTTCAGTGAAGAAAGCATCTTCAGGCAGGTGCACTTGAAAAACTGTATCTGCAAAACTTTCTTAACACTAATCCACTAATTCACATTTAAACTCAGTAACTTCCCTTCTTTTCTTACGTTAGGAGGAAATTCAAATAATTAAAAGGAAAGCGTGCTTTCTTCATTTTGTGTCATAATACTATGAATATGAATAAAGTAATAAAAATTACCTCTGCCTACTGGAATGACACTTTTGTTAAAGGCCTGATTCCTCAAGCTATCCCTACATACCGCTACAAGGACTGGGTAGCAATTTGTCTTCCAGGTCAGATGTACTCTGTGTACAAAGCATGCTTCGAAGCTGGGAAGTTAGGTGGACTACTGCATATTGTATTGTACAAAGCTCCTTTCTGACTAAAAGCTCAAGAAATTTTTTTCTCTCCTATACCAGATATCTGAAGTAGCCTTTTTTATATCACTCAGTGATTCTAGCCATGCCAAATGCTGGTATGCATAGCTTTTCTTGCAAGGAAGACTCGATGTACAGCAAAGTTTTTTCTTGCCTTGCTTTATCTTTGCTTAATTTCCTAATACTTGAAACTGTAGAGTTCACTTGCTCGAATTTCTTCTAACATTTCTGGACTTGGGTCTATGTACCTGATTTATCTTGGAGATAAAGAGATTACTTCAGCCATAAAAAGTGATCATCAGTGTTTTTGTACAAAAGTTTAGTGAAATATGTCCAAAAATGCAAGTGATCCCTCATGACTCTGGGGATATGAAACAGAATTGTTCTGTCTTCTCCACACCATGCAGAACTTTCTGGCCTTGTATGAAGCCTTTGGAGCTATACAGTGTATTTCATTTTGTTGTGCGCTATCTTACAGCGATAACACAGAAAGTCCTTCTAAAATCAATACTAGAGGAGAGGCACATGGTAGACCAGCTCATCCACTGCACAAACCCTCTGAAGTGGCTCCAGGAGGATTACATCAGAGATTAATTTGGCCTCATGTTTAAAAAAGTCCATGCTAAAGATTGCAGAGCTGAGGAGAAGCAGCACTGAGCAATGTATTACTTCTTACAGCAAGCTTCGAAACAGATCAAATGAGCACTAGAAGACATCTGTCTGTTATTTCCTGCCCACACAGCTTTGTTCTGCTTTATTGCCAGAGAGCTTCATAGATGATGTCACTTTTTTCTGAAGAAAACAGGCCACCAGAGCCTTTCACTGACATAATTAATTATCTGTAGTCTGGGCCACAGCCAGAAAATTTCCGTGGAAAGGCCCTGAGAAGTATTAACTCCACACTGCTTGATGTTTTCAGAATTATTATGGTCTGGGATATCCTGTCTTGTCTTTTCACACTGAAAGAGCGCTCGATATTATCAAGCCATAAGCAGTTACTGCAGCATCATGATCTAGTCAGCACAGAGAGAGACCAATGTGAAGGGTCATTGTCAGTTATGCGCATCAATCTGCATGTTGGGATACGCTCTACGTGCTTCAGCAATGCATCACAATGGCTAAACCCGCTGTTTTGGGTTTGGTGTGTCCAGTCGTATAGTTTATGTCTCAGCCAACATTAACCGTATAATAATATTTTGCACATGACCCGAAGCCCGGCAGCAAGCAGAGACCGCAGATCGATCCAACTAGCCAGCAGGGAGAGGAAGGAGCATCTGTTAAAACATCTTTCTGGACACCTGAGCAGGAAGAATCGTTAACAGCAGCGCACAAATGACTGTATTCGCAGTTCAGGTCTGGTGTGCGGCTGCAGGACGCGGTGTGCGTCCTAACAAATGCAGTGATTAACAAAGCAACTTTAGATCTTTTCTCTGACCAGCACTAGTCACCACAGTGCTTGCAAGGGCAGCGGAGAGCTCCGTGGTTCAGGTACTCCAAATCAGCCATGAAAACCCAAATGACTTAAGTCTCTGTTCTGGTTTATTCATGTTAAGGAAATGATCTGCAGCTTTCCATACCCCTGGTGAATGGCCAGTCATGAGCTACTATAGCAGTATAGGAAGTCATTATAATTGCAGCACATTTCCCACACATTTATATGTTTTTATATTGATGGAGTCATGTAGTAAGTTGCCATGTTCCTTTTGTAACCACAATTTATTTTGTGATCAGATAGTACCTCTCTAAGAAGAAAAAAAGATTATTAATGAAACGGTAATAGGAGAAAAGCTTTTATTTTCCTCTTTCTTGCGTTGTCATCTGCCTCTTAGTCTTATGTTAACCAGTCTGGACTGAGACTCAAGAGATCCATGTTCTGATCATGGACCTTTTTCTCGTGCTTCACATATAAAATTAACCTCACCATGCTCCAATTTCCATTCCATAAAGGAAATAATACTTCCCAGAATGCTGTGAGATTTAATTCATAAGTATATATAAGATTTAGGTACTAATGCCATGAATACTACAAAAAATATGGCACTCTCACATCAATATAGTTGTTCTCCTGTTCATTTTCCCCCATTCATTATATGTTTTATATATGTATGTTATAAATATTATATGTTAATGAATATGTTATATTCATTATATGTTATAAGTTACTATATTCCATGTTTGCGTACTTCCATACTACCATTCAATTTGCTGAAATCCATTGGAAACTAAAAAGTATCTCCATTAGGCACGTAACTCAGGTTGTCTAAATTGCTCTTTGAAAGTGCTTCATTGACTGTATAAAGAACTGAAACATCTGAAATTAGGTGCCATGACCTGAACTGCAGGGAGGCACTTGAAGCTGCTGGTGTAACTGCCCCCTCTCCAAGAGGAACAAACCTGCCCAGGTATTTTTTTTCTCAGTGATCTTAGCTGCCTTCTGGCAGGAATGAGCATGTGTGGAGCAGGACAGAGCAAGAGACAAGCTGGTGCCAGCGGGGCTGTAGCCATCAGGATGATGAAGTTCAGAGGAAATCTTTCTGCCTCCTCTGCGGAGACACGAACATAACTCAGAGTGAGATACCAACAGACATAAGTGTGTATACATGTGTAATAAACTGTATACACAACTTTCTCTTGTCCAAGCATTTTCCTGGCTTCAACAAGCTGTTTGTTGGTGCTCTGTGCTACATGGATGTGCATTCAAGTTACTGATGACTGATGAATGGGCAAGAACAGTAGGACAGCATTATGGCAAGCACTCACCAGTGTAGCCTATTCTTTGAACAGAGGAGTTCTCAGAGGAAACGAGGGAAGTGGCACAAACTCTGAGAGTGAAGTAACTTAAAGAGGGCGGGCAACAAAAGGCACAGAGTGAGAGCTCCAGGCCATGCCCACAATGCCCTCACAGCCTTCTGCTGCCTCTGAAATCCCCCTAACCCTCCCCAGTGTCCGTCCTTCCCCTCGCTTTCCCCAAGCCCCGCTTGGACATCTTCTCCCCTCTCCATCCTCCTATTGCATTCCCAGGAACGCCTCTTGAAGCTCTTCAAAATGCCATTTTGCCTGAACTGCTGAGACTGCCTGAACCAATACTGGGGAAATGGGTTTTCATTACGAGGCTGACCACATCAGTATTTCTGTTTCTGACATTTGAAGGTGGCAAATGCCTGGAAGTTACCATGCAACTGTACTTGGGCTAGTCAGTTCCACTCATTTTACTGGCATGGAAGAATTGATGCAAATTTTTTTCCGAAGAGAAACAATCTTTTGCAGGATAAGAGAGACTTCACTTGCAAAATCCAAACCATTCCTGTCTTAGGAAAGGACTTCCCTTCATAGTGTCTCAGCAGTGCATCGTTTTGGGTGCTGCATGTGAACAGACCTCAGAAATAAGTCACTGAGCTCATTTTATTTTGGACATCATGCAAAATTCTACACTGAAGCCAAGATTTTGTAAAGATGTGGCAAGATACAGGATTTCAGTAGGGCCAGCAGTTTTCCATGTGAAAACATTACATTTCTCTCATTTTAGTCAACCAATAGGTGGAGCCTTTAACCCTAGAAACAAGACACTTTCTCAGCCATATTCTCACAGTTATTATATAAGGACTTATATTGGCTTTTATTAAAGCTCATTTTGCATGGAAAATAATCCATTTTGCTCTCAAGAGCTTATCTGATCCTCAGCTGGAGATCAGGAGACACAAACTTAATAAATACACAACTGGGGCAGCAAAGTTAATAAAAACAGACTCAGCTACAACTGCGGTGTTAAATTAACAACTGGTGAACTCAGAGTACTGGACAGCATTATGACACATAAGACATATGCTCATTGCAAGCTCTCTCAAGAATCCCAGATATTTTAAAGCCAGAGAGTCCATGCATATAGCATTTATTGCAAAAGCATTGGCCATGTCCTCTCCCACAGAGTGATCCTTCTCTCAAGAAAATGGGAAAAGATACAAGCTTTTTCATTACTGTTGCACTGAGTATACACTTTCTATTAAGTAAATGAAAAAAAAAAGGAGTCAAATTACATCAGTTGATTAAAATGATTTTTAAAATATTGCAAAGGAGTATTAGTTAAAGACACTGATCCCAATGGAAACAAGACTTAAAAAGTTGATCGGAGGCAGTCCTTACTGCTCTGTTTTGAACAGAAGACCAAGAATTTTTTGAAAAAAACCCAAGCTGCTCATACTCTCCCCTTCACTCTAGACAAGATGTTCAATGGATCAGAGACACCTACCTCTCTCTTCTGACACTCCAAGCCTAAATAACTTGATAGATGTAGCTCTGCTAAGTATCGCTCAGGTATTAACAGAGAGGGATGTTAAAATGTCTTTGTGAAAGAGGTTTTCATCCTACAGCTGTCCAGTGACAGTGACATTTTATTGAGGATATTTACTTTGAAAAACATATAATTCTAAAGCAATTTTATTACCAAAGAGATGGCTATCATCACTATGGTTGATAGTACCTCTGCCCTTAATTTCAGAGGGAGCAGGAAATTGCCTGAATAGCACAACTTAACTATATTTCTCTATGCTGTCTTATCTTTTTTTTTTCCCCCCTCTCATAAACCAGCAGGGTTCTATTTAAAATTCATGATTCTGGGACTTGCTAGACAAGCCCTGCTTACCTCCCATGGTATCTCCTGCACTTTGCACAGCAGTGATCGCAAGCTACAGAAAAAATGTACTATTCTGGACAAAATTAATCTCTGGTTATAAATTATTCAATGAAAATAGAAGGGAGCATTTGTGGTCTGAAGTCTATGCTAACTTAATTTTTTTGTCCTGTAAGCCTGCTTCACCAGAAAAACACAAACAAACAAGTTGGAGGGGAGAGAATTTTTTAACTCATTGTACTGATATTATTATGCCAGACATTTTTAGGTATTTTTTAGGGTCTCATTTTGCTACAGTGTGGATACTATCTTTCTCTTCATTGTCTTGCCTTTTCTATGTCCCTTTTCCATGTCTCTATCTTGGCTGCATTTATCACTCTTGTATTCCCCCTTTCCTTACACTCTTTTTCTTCTATTGCCCAACCTCTTTCCTCTCATTCCATTCTCCTTAAGTCACCTCTCCCTCCTCACATTAACCCTATCTTCTCTTTTTCCCTATAGCTCTGTACATACCATGGTTTTTCTCTTGGGGATTTGCATTTCAGCTGTATGATATGCTCAGAAAATCCTGAACTATCTCAATCCAATTAACAAGATTTTGCAGTTATAAAAACTTATGCAAAGCTACTCTACATGCACTTTTCTCTGGCTTTACTTAGTCTTTCCACTCTGGCTCCTCTTCAGCTTCTCAAGCTGTGAAATATTGCTAATGACCATTTGAAAACTCCTTCTCTTCACTCTGTTATGTACGCTTTCCTCTGGCTCTGAGGCATCTTGTCCCAACTTCCTCTTCTGACTTCAATATTACCCAAAAAACCCATGTCTGGTTTCCACCCACCTATCTATCCTATATTCCTCGCTTGAGATTTCAGGCAGCTCAATATTTAATAGTATTAATGCAAGAGTATCAAGAAAGGCAGTGAAGAAAAATATTGGAGTTTGTATGGTGTTTTTAACTAAGCAAAGCTTAGGTGGCTATCACAATTTTGTTTAAACATCTCAGGAAAGTCAAGTTTGAAACAAAAACAGTTCAAAGCATTATATGGAAGTTTACACATTGCAGAGAGAGGAAAGAGAGAGAGAAAAAATTCACAACTTCATCTACAGATTGAAACTCTCTTGCTCATATCAATTAGACTGACAAGTGATGGGAAGGCCAAGTAAAGCCATGCCAGCAGAGAAAAGGAGATATTAAATCCAACGTATAAGGCACCAGTGAGCTCCCCCCTCTGCACCGTGTACAGTTCCAGCTACAGACGTTAAGAAAGATGAACCCAGGGTGTAACTGGTGCTGATCCAGGGGTGATGGAAGATGTGGAAAGCCTATTTTTGCTAGAGGAAACTAAAAGGACGTGGCATGGCTAGCACAGCAAAACAAAGGCTCAGAGGCTGTGAGGCTGCTGTCTACAAACACATCGGGCATTAAACAGTAGGCAGAGAGGTAGGCTTTTCAAAGCATGATCGGTGTATAGCACAATTTCATCAAGGTTTCACTAGACATAATTACAGTTGCAGTAGAAATTAGAAGAGATAAATTTGCTAAAGGTTAAATGTTTTCAGTTCTGAAACTGTTTTCCAATAGGAGTAGTCAAGGTAAACAACCCCCCTAATCTTAAAGCACAGCTTAATAAATTCATGACAAAGGTTAAATGAAGTGGTTGCGTAAAGAATTAGCTGCTGGGACTTGATATACAGCTGACCTTCTGCAATTTTATCTCCAGGATTCTCAGGAAAATGGGTCAGTCAATGCATCTCCCGTACGAGGATGAGCAAAGCCTGAGTTAGGAAGTGGCAAAAAGGTAGAATAAGGAAAAAGGTCACAGCTAGAGAAATAAAGGAGAAGGGAAGGAAAGCTGAAGAAAGAGGGAAAGTTAGATCTTAGGAAAGAGAACAGAACAGAATGATTATAGAATGAAATATATTAATAAAATATGCAGCTATACAAAAAGGAAAGAAAGTAGAAAGCAGAAAAACGGAAACAGTAGATAATTTTCCTTTCCTTTTCATTTACAAAGCTTAGTTTTCTGTTAGAAAGATAGATGGTAAAATACTAAAATACCTTTAAAAATGTTAGAACGCAATAGGTAGTATATCACCTATACCTATGTGGGTACCTGTTAATTGAGTTTGTTAAGAAAGAAGATTTCCCTCATGGCAGGATGTACAGCCACCGTTATCTAAGTGTTTCATAAGGACCTTAGCAGAAGGAACAAAACACACAGCCCTCACCCACCTCTGCTAACCCTTGCCTGATACACCCAGGTGAAGAAGAAAGTCTTGTAGCCCACCTGAAGGTGAGCTCCTCCTGGCTTTGTAGGATGAGAGCGCTCCCCCCCTCAACGATTACCCTGTTTCCACCATTAGCAACCAGCCCCCCATACCTGCCCTACAACAACCCCTCCTGCAACTGATGAAGCCACCAGTACAATCTGCAGTTTGGTAATCAGTGGCACAATGAATTAACCTACTAATCCCAGGTTGGCAGTCTTAATCCTCGAATGATATTTTCACTAGCAACCTCACCAGAAAGACCAAATCAAACCGGACGTGATGAGAAGTGTTGGCTTCGAGCCAGGACCAGAGATATAGCGGGAGCACACCTTGCCACGGGGTGCGTTGGCTGCTGCTCCCCAGGCAAGGGGAGACATCTTTCCTGGGAAGCTATGGCTTTGATGCCTTACGTGAGCACTCAAATTGACCATTAAATGCAGTCTTAAATAAATACAGATTAAAGGAAAGGGCTTCATTCACAGTGGAGTCATTTGGTCTCTCCCCTCGAGGGAGGGATGCTATGCAAATAGGTTTACCTCTGAATATCTGCTACACAGTGTTTCCCTTCAAAAGTCAGTCCAAACCCAGTGTTAGACCATTTAGAAGTCTGAAGACTTCTCAGGAATTGTGGCTTGTGATTAATCTATATATAACTTGTGTATTATACATACTGTTCTCCAAGACATCACATTTCACGTATTGCCCATCCACATCCTCAGGCCTGCAACAGAGGAAACGTAGAGCTGATACCTTAACGCGTATTTCATTTACACCCCACGGCTTCCCAGCTCTGAGGAGCAGAGCTGTGCTCCTCCACAGCACCAGGCTCTCAGGAAACATTTCCCTCAGCCCTAAAGTGTGCAAGGGACATCGACAGGAACGGGTGGCTGAGCTGCAGGGGATGAATGCCATTTCTGCACTGGAGAAACACAGTAAAACACCAGCTATAATAAAGACCTCGAGTGAAAAAGTTGCTCCTATTTAAATTGGTGTGAAATATAGGAAACTGCCTCCCAAGCTTAAATTGTCATCTGGCAATAGGCACAGAAGCTGGCTAAAAAATTATTTTTCTTGAAAAACCCAAGGATTTGTAGTGGGATGCTGTCTTTGTAAATGTACTTTTATGATTGTGGGGTTTTTTTTCCAAACACGCAATAGAAGAGTGCATGGTAAACATGTAGGAATACTGCTCCTCATTTCCTTTTGGGCCCCTAATCAGGAAGTGTTGAAAATCAGTGTTGGTATTGCTGGAGGTTAATGGCTGCTGCTCAGAAAGTGGACAGGGAATATATTCCTGCCAGGACAAATACATAGGCCATTGGACAAAAATCTGTGAACCACAGATAGGATTTTATCATCGTCGTAAAGAACCACACTGCCTGTGTTGCTCCAAAATTAATAATATTTACATGTTGCTTTGACTGAAATCACTGTAACATGCAGGCAAATTAATGCCATGCCTTCATGGTCCAATTTATTCTACTGATGTTTGAAGTTTTCTTTTCAAATCAGTTTTGCAGTATTTAAAAATTAGAATTTTTTTCCAGATATAGGAGAAAATACTTCATGGATTTGTTGCCCCTATACATTCAATGCCCCAGTAAATTCAGTTCAATTTAAAGACCATGTAATCACTGTTTTTTTTATATGAGCAGTGAGATCTCACAAGAGAAAAGACACTCCACTGAGCTATAAGGCCTTTAAAATCAATCCCTGTCATCAGTTCATTTGTTTCCCACTCTCCTTCAGAGAGGTTGTACTTAAGAGCTCTCCTGCTATGTATATTGGGATACATTTTCATCGCCGCAGCTTCTGTGTACTTTTTCTCCCCTTTTGTTTTCTTACAAAATAAGGCCTAGGCTACGGTGACCTCAGCCGTTTATGCAAACCTTTCCTTCTCTATATTCAGTAAGTCACAGGGACCAGCCAGGGAATCTGATGATAGGCAGAGCCGAGTCCAGTTTGGTCCTAGAAGCTAAAGCACAGGCAAGCTACCTGAGGTCATTATAATAAAAAAAAAATAAATTAAGACATAAACATTACTGCTAGGGCATGTCTCCATGGTTTACTGGCACGTTCACCTTCAAAATGAAGAGCTGGGAGGTCAAGTCCCAAGGTAAGGACTCAAAACTGATACCAACAGCAACATGGCATGGGTCTATTTGCTATGTTGTTATATTATGTGAATAGTTAACTAAGCATGTGAAGCATATGTATACATTATCAGTTTACCCTGCTAGCCCCATGGCTGTCATGACCAGATTATCTCCCGTGGCTGAGCTCGCTGTTTGGGGTTACAAGGCACTGTCACCCCGCTCTGTGTTTGGTAGTGCAGGCATAAGATCCCCGCTGCTCATGGCTGCTGAGTAAAGAGTCATGGTATTTTATCCCATTTTTTTCTTCGAAAAGTATTGGATCTCCCTAAAGATACAGCCTGCTGTCACTCTCAAAACAAAATCTCCTTACGTATGCCTACATAATGTTTGCTTTGCCAGTACTGAAATGGTTTCAAAATAAACCCACAGTCGGATTTGTCAGTCCAACAAAAAGCCAGCCAGCCACCAGAGATGTCCGAACAGATCTGAAAATGAAAAGCCACAAAATGACTCAGTGCATTAGGTCACTGTGACAGCCAGAAGGTAATACCAGAGTATTTACTTTGGCTGGAGTCTTCCTTGGCTCATCTTCCTTTGTAGCGTCAAAGCCAGGCTCTCATCTCAAGCCAAAGTACTGTAGCCTGCCCACTTCAGTAACGGTTCAACACAGGTACCAGGTAAATAACTAACTAAAATGGGGGTTTTTGAAATTAAATTAAAACTCCTATGGATAAAAAAAGAATAATGATGCTCTTCCCTGCGGGGCAGTAAGGAGCAAAAGAACAGATGCACTCTACAACTACCAGTGTGTTTGTCCTCCCAATCCTCCTGTGATGCCCAGAAGCTTTAGCTTTAGTGTCTCTGTGGGGTCTGTATGTATGAATATCCCTAAAAGTATTGTCCAGGACAAAGGGACTATCACCTTGGTGAGGATTTTCAGCCCATATTACAGTGCAGATGGCAGCTATCCCCACCATCCCCACAGCGACAATCAGAACATGGGCAGTCCTTTAAAGTTTGCGTAACTCCCCACCAAAGTAAAAGACTATGGTGAAGAGCCACATTTCCATGTATTGAACAGGAAAATTACTCAGAGATAAGAATAAAGTCCACAGGTATTGCCACCCAGAAAACATTAGTGACATTAGTGACTTTCTTTACCTCCCCTTTCCAGACCACAAAGGTGACCTCACGGTAAATCTTTCTGAACACCATGAGCATAATATACTTCTAAGGAGGTTTGGCTATATTCAGCATTGAAGCTGCATGCTGGCTCCATCCTTTAGGAAATGACATATACAAGTTCTTGTATAAAGTAAAATGAAGCACTATAAAAATGGATACTGTTATGTAATAATAAAAGGTTTTTTTCCTTTGCAAAATTGCATTCAGAAGATTTTCTTGCCTTTTTCTGCAGTTTTTCACTGCAGAGAATTGACCATTCTCTGTCTTTGTGACAAAATTCTTTAGTTTGAATGCATATTTCCTGAAACTTGAAAGTACTTTCTGACAAACCGAAGGTGAATTATGTACAGGAAGAGTGATACTCAATGATACTTAATGAGATGAAATCTCAGAGTTCTGGTAATGGTGCAATTCATGTGACTCATATACCAAAGACATTAACAAAACAATTGCTTCTTGTAATCAGATAAGATGGTAACGAGTCCAAAATTAAAGTAAAATTGTTATGAATGTGGGTTTCAGGGAAAAAGTACAGCCTTATATGAAATGCTAAATAATGATGGTTAACTAGAATAAAGGGATTAAGACAAAATGTTTTCACACAGGTTGGGCAGGTTTTTTCTGCTTGCCCATAGGTTCAGAGAAAAACATCACTAAAGTGCAAACAAAAGAATGTCAAATTTGGCAAGCAGTCCTACTGCAAAAGGGGATAAGTTTTCAAAAGTTAGAAGTCTTCATATTGACTTTTTGAAATACTGTGTTTCAGTTCTTTATTTTGAAATTCCCTGAACGTTGACACTCCTGAGAGTTCAATGATTTATTAGCATTAAAGAGAATCCTCAAAACTGGATGGACATTTGGGAGACGAATTAAGAACAAAATCAGGCTGACTGTCATCACAGACTTACTACTGGGCTGAATAAACATGCAAACCAGGACAACTGAGAAAACTTTCAAGCAAGCACTATTCCAAGAAATAAAACTAACGGGTCTTTGCAAGGCAGGGAATGTGCAGAGCACTGCAGGCCAGGTGGGACAGGCAGAACTTTGGCTGAGCCCTGAGCAACATCTGAATATGTGGAAGGGCCAGGGGTCACCTGAACTCCTTTTTCAGGATTACTGATTTGCAGATTTGTCTCTTGAATATTTGCATTAACGACTGTAATTACACTCACTGTATTTGCTTGTCTTTTCCTCCTCCCCAAACTGATTCCCCTGTAGTTGGTTTCTGCCTCTTTTTAAGTGTTCAAGACCTGCAGATCCTCCTTTCTTCATCAGTGCTGACAGTTGTTTATAGTTTCTTTTGCTTTTGTAGCTGCAGATAGAGATGGTACATAAAGCAGTATTTAAAACTATGACTACTCTGTTAAACACCAGCTACCACTGCTCTCTGCTTATGGTCTTTTGCCTTAAATTTTCATGTCCCTGTCAACTGAGTCCTGTGCTTTTTGGACAACCTAAAAATAAATAGGTACATAGAAAGTATAGTTTAAAAAATGTTTAATTTACCTGCAGTTCTCCTTCCATTATACTGAGGAGTTTTATCAAGTCCTCTTTAGAAAGCTCTATGGACTTCTTGTTCTTTCGTTCAGTAGGTCCAGGTGATTTTGAGTGCCGTTTGACAGTTGCTGAAACCATGACCTCATCTTCCTTCCGATGAGGTTTGTTCTTTTTCTTGGCATCCTCCTGAAGTTTTTCATTCTCTGCATGGCTGATGACAGGCTTAGAACTGGAGAAGTGCCCATTAGACGAGCTTTCTCCACCTTGGTTTCGGGATCTCATCCCTACCTAGAAAGAAACAAACATAAAGATGCATTTATAAACAAAATTACTTGCAAAAAGCCACAGTGGAAATACTGTCTTTTGGAAGAACAACAATCTTCTAAAAACCGAAAAATACTGTCATGCTCAAGAGATGGTGGTAGAAAGCTCAACCATTTCAATAACTCTGTGTGTGGCAGACAGTGAATCCAGGGCACTAATTATAAATTTGACAGAGTCCTACAGGGTACTAAAAAGTCCTAAAAGTTACCTAAGGGTAACCCTCTTTTCCAGCACGCCAAGATGCTGATATGAGTTTAAATGTATGGAACTTAAAAGTAACGCAGGAAAATGATAAAGAACATTTTCCAGTGTTCCCTTTCCTTCAGTCAACATTTTGATCATTCACAATTCATCACTACAAAACAAAACACATTGTTAAGTAGATCTTATTTTAACATGAGGTTTACTTGAGAGACAGGAACACGATTATATTTTAGAAAAGCATATTCCTTGAGTATAAATTGTCTACGAGAGTGGAGTGACAATGCATGACAGAAAAAGGTCACTCTATATTTTCCGTGAGGGAAGCAATGGGTTTATTCCAGGTAGCCAAGAAAAATGGGGAATGCAGATGAAATCAAGTGGTAAACTCCATTTTAAGCTAAATACTGCATGAGATTATTAGACAGTAAGTGCCACAAAGTAAAGTTGAAAAGAAGTTTGAAAAAAAAGCACAGAGGACATTAAACCGCTAAGAGGTGAACAGGCAAGATCAACACAGTCCTTCCAGAAGATTCAGGGTTTCTCCAAATGTCAGGTCATGGTTATTGAATGCTCACATCCCTGTCCTCTTAAGCACCCACACTGCACTCTTAGACTATGGCTATCCTAGGAAATTAAACAGTGACAGCAAATGTTCCTGAGCTCTGGCATTTGAGCTACTGTATGGCTAATGTTTTAGCACACTCCTCGGCACACTTCTGGTCCATGCAAGCTACCATTCTCACAATCAGTTCCTGGACACAGTTCAGGGATTAACCCAGGCCAGGTCCAGATGCAACCAACCCTGTTCTGGAAGAGAAGGGAGTTTAGTGGTACGAGCATGGCTGGGTTATGCTATTTGACCCCAGGGACAGAATGGGGTCCCTGGGACTGTTTAGTTTACAAGTAACATAGCCTTGGTGTCACACATAGCTGTGTGACAATCATCCTTCCTGCGTATCATCCTTATCAAACAACAGTCTTCTCTGATTCCTTCTGCTTAATGCCATTCAGCAATATCAGATTAAACCATTTGCCCTTATATTCAAAACTTTTCACAGTTCTCTTTCTTACCCATCAGCCCTTTTCAAGTTGTCATCCACACAACACATTCCACTAAAATTAGCTTAATCTGCCTGTCTGATGTCTTCTCCTATGAACATATCTCTCCTTTCTTCCGCCTTGACCGTGCAGATTGGCCAGGGAGGCTGCTAGTTCTTAAAATCTCATTTACCCTGTAAGGTCTCGCCCTGTGTCACTGAGTAACAATGTCACAGGACACAGGATGGGTTCATCAGTGTGTATTTCATTACAAAACAGATGTGCACAGGATACTCAAACATATTTATATATGGACCCATATTGCTATACTGTCACCTTGCTCTCCTGTCACCTTCCTATGTTATGTTGAAGTAGGTCGTCGTAATTATTTTCAGTGTTTTAACTGTAGACGACCTTGACTGTTATTTGTAATCAATATATTTGTCATACACCATAAAAAGGCAATAGTGAATTTAGGCTTGGTTCAGGGCCAAACTCAGAGGCAAAAAGTAAGTTGGTTTCCTAAAACTTAGATATTCTTCATCCTGTTTGAAATTGCCTGTATAACAGACAAGCTTGCCCAGTTTTACTATCAATAGATCTAATGAATAATATTCTACTGCTTCCAAATATTTCCTCTCACTTAAATTCATCTCTGGATTTAGTTTGCAGCTTGCTCATTAGTCAAACAGATGCTTCTCAACATCACTAACATCACACACTTTTCTGATAAGGATCTCAGAGCAGCAATTCACAAGTGATGGGGCAAAACCTAAAATACATTGACTAATCAGCTTGGCTAATGTTACACTGGGCCTGCTATGGCTTGCTACTTAGTTGACTCAGGACAGTGTTATAAATCTCTTGCTCACATTAGACTTACATTTTGGTAGTTTCACACTCAGCGGGAAGATTGTCTTTTTATTATCATTGGTTACTCATGTCTTAACTTCATTAATTCCGTGGAATTTGTCCAGCAGCATAAATGGGGAGAGAATTAGACCCACTATTTTCAAGTGAGAGAGTTTCATGATGAGATTCCTTGCGTTGTAGGTCTGCTCCTATCCAAACAATATGTGATACAGGTATACAATGGCCTTTAACTTCCTGAATGCTTATGCAGTGTGTTTTTCATCAAACAGTTTGGATTAAACACATGAATTGTGCTTTCTAAAAACAGATCTCCATTATAAGCATGAACAATACCTGAGAACCCCAGGAAATCTTTTAGGTCTCAGGTTTGTAATGGAAAAATAAACATTGTACTATGTTTCCTCTCAGATAGGGCTTTTCAATTTGTTTAACTTTAATGGGTTTTCAACTTTCCAACCATGCTTCCTCTCAGGAGAGAGCACTTGGGATTCAATCTGTCTCTGTTTTCTAAGTGTTTCCTTCTGAGTCCCTGTGGGTCACAGCCTCCAGCCACTTTCATCTCTAAACCAAACCTATTTTTCATGGCTTACAGTGAATGGCTTCATGGCTCTAGACCATCCTACATGTTTTAAGAATAAATATTGGAAGTCTGTCTTACATATGTTTTCCAGTGGAAAACAGGTTATTACATTACAGTGTATTCTGCTTAGTAACATGCTGCATTAGTGATTTCTCTGTAGTAAGATGACTCAACTGTTAGACCTGAAGGTGCACAATTAATTTTAAATTTAACTCATGACTAGTTGAGACACATCATCCACCTCAAGCATTGCATAATCAACCAGATGCACTTAGCTGGATATGTTAGACTTCACGAAAGGTGGGGTGTCACCCTGTCACATCATAACTCAAGACAGCCACTTTGATCCATGTGTCCCAGTGGGAGCTGAGATAACAATTTGTGAAGCCGTGTAAAGACTGAATAGTTGACTATAGGTTTATAATCATGATAACAGAGAAATAGGAATGTATATTTAAAGTGTGCTTTTACTTGATGTAAATCAATATAGGTCCGCAAAGGACAGATGCAAATTCATACTTTTTTAATTCATTAATACAGCAGCAGAGCAGCTTAACCAACTGATCTGGAATTTTGTATCAACTAGCTAATTAGAATATGATTGTCATTAAAGGAAGTAAAACTTGGCCCTTTTAAATATTTCTTTAACACTTGTAGTTTTATTTTGCAGCAAGTCTTACTTCACAGTAAGCATGGCAGATGGTCTGTCACTCTTGGGGACATCACCCCTAATAGCCTTTCTTTGTGTACAAGCCTGCCAAAATCAGTGTAACGTTAACACCTCCTCTGTCTTCAGTTACGATGCTGATACTTTTCCAACACGTTACCCAAATGCAAAGGTGGTGTGTGCTGAAGCCAGAGATGCAAGTGAACTCACGCTTAAATGGTGACAGAAAGGGCCAAAGTTTTGATATTCACACAGTAATTTCCAAGGAGTTTAAGGGCCAAAATCAACGGCATGATCCAGCTGTTGTGCAGCGCTCTAGGAATACAAAGCAGCTGTAAGGATGACTGAGTTTTAATTAGAGCAGCGTGAAGTAGCCAGAACATACCAGTGATCTTGGCTGAAATACTGTGTGCTGGAAAGGAGTGCTTAGTATTATCACTTTGGACATCCGTCTGTATTTCTGATGGCATCATGATAAAGAAGAAGACTTTCTGACCAGTTGCATGACATTTCGGCATGCAGACACCAAAATCCTAAAACTTTGCCTATATCTGTTGTTTCACCAGGGTTCCAGAACTGATTCTGGGGACACTGCCAGTCTAACACTGGTAACAAATGTCCTCCTGCTGCCTGCCTGCATTCCTGATCTGCTGAAGGGATTGTGTTCCCTGAAGAAATAGCTGGTATGATTTATAATGACTTTAGCATTTAATATTTTACTCTACTGGGGTTTTTTTCCACCCCTCATCATATTGCATATTAAACTGGAAAGCTTTCCTAACAGTCTCCAGTCAAACAAGAAGTCTTTATATGGTCAGTCACCTTGATTTCGACATTTATTGGCTACTCGTTTCAATATGTGCTCACAGCATTGGTACTTGGCATGGGAACTCTTCAGCCTCTCCTCTCTTTCACTCGTTTCTTAAGCTTTAAGCACAAAGGACAAATGCTATGCTTATTTACTTGAGTCTGTATTGTTGTTCTGGGCATGGGTTCTTCAGTTTTCACAAGTTAGCAATCCACACAAAATTTTATGAAATAACCTTTATGTTAGTTTCACTGACATCAGGAGGAAATCTGTGAGGAATTTGCTGAGTAGGATGTCAGGAGAGGACAGGCTGCATGCTGTTCCAAACCTTTCCCCCGTCAACGGCAATTTGTTCTCCCTATAGCTCTTGAAATGACAAGTTAGATTAGGCTGCTTTACTAGTGCCATTAGAATCAGATAGCACAAAAGGGTTCTTTGAACTTAACGTGTAGTCCCTCCTGCTAATTGGACATGCTGATTTTGACTTCATAGTGCTTTCCCTTAAAATATGAATAATAATAATAACAATAACAATAATAATCATCATATTATAATACACACACACACACAAGTTAATTTACAGCCATGATATGGTTGTTGCCTTTGGCTATAAATTTGTAGTCTGGAGTTCAGTTGCAGAGCTAAGCGATTAAGATATCACATGGAAGTGCTGGGTTTCTGACAGGCTAACAATGTATTGTAGGCTCGGTTATTAGTGAGCCAAAACTGGAATTGTTTCCCAGCTGTGGCTTTGGGAAATGTATGTTGGGAACTGTATCTTTCAGAGGGTCTGCTGTGCAGGCCTTTGGAGTCGAGTAAAGCACTGTTCAGAAGTGCCTGGTACACAGGGGAGATTGCTGAGAACTCAGACACTGAGCAAGCCAAATCTCTGCCCAGGGATTACCGATCAACGTATAGCACCAGGAGTGAAAAAGAGGTTAAAATATACTCAAAATGGAGACTCAATCATATAAAACCTCCCTCAGATTTGAAACACCCCATGAATGAGGAAGAGAGCTGGAAAATTTTTTAAATAGTATAAGTCTGTGTCTACAAGTGCTAGATACCAACAAAAAACACCAAACAAAAATACAAAAAAAAAGACACCTTCTCACATGTCAGCAAGAGAGGGAGACAGCGACACCAAATTGACCTTGTTGGCTTAGAAGTCCTCAGAAAGGACCACCCCAGATGAGGATGGATGGCTTTAGCCCCAAGGGATCCGGATGGCCAGGACTAAGGCTACACGGCCTCAATGGTGTGGCTTTCACAGGACAAACATGTAGAGATGCAAATGTTCACACCACCACCGAGACTGATTAAAGTTATTATTTTTATTATTAGTTATTCCTTATTGTTAGTTATTCCAGGCTGTTCTCCCGGACTCTGCAAATGTTTGTTATTATTATTTTGTCCGACTTGACTTGAAGAAGTAAAAAGGAATCATGCTACCAAGATGTTGTCGTAGAACCAGGTAGGAACTGATGGCTGCATTGTGCAGGGGCGCGTGCTGTGCAATGCTGCCCAGCTGGACTTGGATGCTGCATGAAGCAGACGTGTCAGACTCCGGACTGTGCGACAGCCGAACAACACTGTGCCAAGGGAACGCAGACCTCATTCTTGGTTTTGCTTTTGCAGATTACTCAAGTGTTTGTTTCAGTCATGCTGGTCAGAGAAGAGTGCTAAACCACATGACTAATACAATGAAGAACAGAAGAAATATCTACCCTTAGCAATTCTGGAGTTTCCTGAATTTCTAAACATTCACGCCTACAGCACTAATATACTGTACTCTCTAACCTTCCCCCAGTCTCTTGCCCTCGTATGCATCATGACTTACCTGCAAGAGCAAACAAGAAAAGGTCTTTGTTCCTTCTGACAGTATTATACATTACCCTGTGCTTTTGTGAAAGCATGTGTTAGCTGCTTGCCCTTGTCGTTGGAGTATTGTCACAGAGGTACGGATACTTTATGAATTAGGACAATTCTCTACTCAGTAAACAGCTTGAATAATTACAAGCCACAGGGCTGGAATGCTTACACAGACTAGGAGAGGACTTGTGGCTAGTCTAGCTACGTAACACCACTACTGCCTTCATCCTTTCACTTGGTCAGCTTGCTGCACTGGAAAAGCATTTGTTATGCAGGTGTTAGGAGGTGCAACACCCAAGCATGCACGCTGAGCCTCATGCACTGAAGAAGAAATGTTCACGTCATCCTGTTGGTTCTGCCTCCATGGCAGGGTTTGCACCACCTGCATTGGGAGTGCTGCTCTGGGTCTCCCTCCCACCCTGTAAGCCCTTTTCCAGATGCAGCAGATTGGGCTGGTCCCTGGGCTGCACCCGCTCCCCTGGTGAAGGGGAGATGCTGTGGCATTGCTCAGAGGAGCCTGTGCAGGAAGGAGATATTGCCCCGTGGCAGACAGATGTCACAGCGTCTCCCTCATTTTGTCATATCATACATGGAGTCTCATCGGTGGAAGAAATTTGAGTCTTCTTAATTACAAGAAAGAAAGAGAATTTGTCCCTGTTAATGGTATCTGACAAAAATGCAGTGACTGTTTTAGATGCAGGACACAGATTATTTTCTTCTGTCAAGTCACCACTATCTCATTATTCCCTATTCACCTATTTTGGTGAAGAGAACTTTTCTTTTTATGCTGCTTGCAAATAGTGTAGAAAAGTAGGAAAGTTATAGCAGATACACTTGTTCAGGTACAGCACATGAATCAGCAAAGCCTTTGCTTTATCAAAATGTATTTTATAGCTTCTCAAATTGGTTCTTATAACAGTGGAGCATAGTAGCACATGGATTATATTCACCAAGGATTATATCAACAATAGTTCCTTTGCTTGAAAAAAGAAATGAGAGGAATAAGCATAAATGTATTCTCAAGAAGAAAAGAAAAAGATTTCTGAAAACTCCATATCTAGGTGCCATTCTGAATAGGTATAATCTGCATAAAAGCAGAAAAGGATTTCACAAAGCTAAAAGAGGAAATCCAGTAATCACTAAGGCAGATTTATACCACTTTAACACCATTTTCTTAATTCCAAGATAAACTATTCTCTGGCTAAATTATGGCACAGATTTACAAAGAACAGAGTTTGTGCTGGTATAATTCCATTAATTTTGTCATTTTCAGGAAAACTTGTGGTTTCAGCTGGAATACTTTTACTTGAGTAATGCATGCAGACCAACTAAGGAGTAACATAGACTTGTTTCACAAAGATTCATGTTTCCCAGGCTTCATCTGGAAAAACATCTTGGATGCATGAGGCATGAGGAATGATAAGCTATTAGATCATCATTCAGTCAAAAAAATAAACTTTTATATATCACTCTACCCGTGTTTTGATTACTGTGCTTCCCAGCTGCCAGAAAGTACAAACAGGAGTCATAGAGAAGAGACAGCTCAAGGAGCTGACCCCACAGGCAAACACGCCGCTAGGTCTGATGAGGGTGTAGATATTTATTCTCCAGAGCGACTACATGGCTGAAGGGGACCGGCCAGGAGCAAGGCAGGTGGCAACAGCGTTAACCGCCTGTGCAGCCTTCCTAGCACGTTTCA
This sequence comes from Phaethon lepturus, assembly GCF_000687285.1. Classification (NCBI taxonomy): domain Eukaryota; kingdom Metazoa; phylum Chordata; class Aves; order Phaethontiformes; family Phaethontidae; genus Phaethon; species Phaethon lepturus. The sequence goes on along the minus strand of NW_010557087.1, from coordinate 9,766 downwards.
GCTGAGCTGGGAGACATGGGCGTAGGTTGCTTCCTACTCATCTCTCTACCCAGGCTGTTTCCAGCCCGCTGGAGAGTCCTGTGGGCAGGACTACTTCCGATCTGAAGGCAATGCACGGATCCTTGGAGGAAAGAAATGCCCCTGCTTCCCGGGGCTGCGTAACTCGCACCCAGCTGATGGAGTCTGTCTCAAGACACTGCCACCCCTTGGGGGCTGGATCAGCACCGTGCCCTATCATGGTTCTTCACATATTTACAGCTTTCTGCCCTTTCGAGTTATGCCATTTCAATTGAAAATCAACCTGTGAGCTTCACGTGAAGACAAAGCTAGCAATGTCACCATTAGTTTCAGTCCAAACCCACTAAACATTTGTTTCATTGTCTGACAGCCGGAACGTGCCTGGAAAATGGTAAGAGAGGTGATGCAGATTAGCTGGCCTACCAAAGATTTTTCACTCCTGCAGATGGGTAATCTTTGGTGTTAGATAAGCATTAGCCATTTCTTTTTGTTGACAGCATAGAACCAAGCTGATAACCTGCAAGATCAAATATTCTGTGGACTTATGAACCACGCTGTATCTCTCGTAAGTAGTTTTTAAAGACCACTGCTCCTATAACAATGCATTTTCTGCTTCCAAGATGGCAGAAAACTGCTGAAAGCAGCAACAGACAGGAGCAGGCTGATAATCATCACAGTTCTTGCCTCCGAGTACAATGGCCTTACAATGACCAGCCAAAATATCTAAAGTTGACATACCACTGAGGGAACACAGCACGGAAAGTAAAATCATTCTGTGGTCCTTCAAATCCTGCTTTAACCTAGGAATGAACCACGGGGCAAATAGGGAATGCAGTTAGGAAATGAGGCAAGTAACTCTTATTAGCTTTCTACAAAATCTATTTCAAAATTTCACTTAAAATTATCGTTTGTTTCAAAATTAACTTGGATTTTAACAAGTGTGAGACAAGACAAAAAGCTAAATGTCCCAAAAGCTCGTTCCCTCAAGCTTTGGGTTGAGGGAAGTATTTTGCTGTCTGTTGCTGACGAGGTGTGAATCATGAATCCCGTATTCTTTTCAGTAGCCATGATTTGCACAGCTCTGATTTTGCTGAAACCAGTAAACAACTATAGCTACATTTTACCTTTGACTAGTTTATCCTTCTTTTATTTTATAAAAACAACAAAAAATAATCACAATGTAGATACCCTTATAGATTTTACAGCAAAGGGAAAAAAAATTACATGGAAGACCTGTATCTTCTACAAATATTGTCTACAAGAGACAACAGTGTAAAAACACATCTGCAGCATCTCAAATTTCAGCTGTCAACCAAAGCAGGGAGCAAGTTCCAAATCCCTCTCAGTGACTCCTTTGTAGGAAGTTTCAGTTGTTGATAGACATAGAGTACCAGCTTGCAGATGAATGCCTGGTCATTTGGTGAGAGGTGATTTTAACTCCTTCTGTTAGACTGCGCTGCCTTCCACCTCCCAAAATGTTCCTCCTCTATGAAGTTTAACTGGTTTCAAAACAAAGAGTTAAAAATAGTCTCTGATACTAAACCTGCCCTTGAGTTTCACTATCAATTTGGGTGGGTTTACAGCAATATTTTTCCCATTGGAGAAAAAAAAAAAAAAAAAAAGAAAAGGAATTCTCTGGCTACATGTACACTGGAGATTAACCATGTCCAGGACTGCTCTCGGACTGTGAGGCCAGCTGTCCTGGAAAATCCTTCAGGCTCTTAAGCCCTCTTAGCATCCATAACATGCTGGCTGCATCCACACTGCCCACTGGGAATTGCTCCTAGCCCATGCTGACTCCCGAAACACGCTCTCAAATGGTTCGGGAGGGTGTTAAGTGGCCTGGCCAAAAGTGTGCTGGAGACCATTCCAACTGTTTAATAAGAATACAGACATTCACCTTCCAGTTTCTGTGCTCATGCCCTGGCACTGTTTAATTTACAGCCTTTCCTTTCCACAGCCTGCTGCTTTGCAAACAAAGGAAATGGAAAACTAATCAGCCGTGCAAAGGGAAAGTGCAACTCACCATAAATACACACTGCAGAGAGAAAATAAGCGGAGGGTGGTGGGAAAGCAGAAAAGAACCTGTATTTTTTCATGTAAGTTAAGTCAAGGCAAGCAGAAGTATATTACTTATTCTAGAGGTGTGTTTTTCAGTTATTACTGAAAGATGGTCTGGAGATAGAGCAGTGCAGCAGGGGTCAGGAGGAGACAGGGCAGCCAAAACAGAGCGAGAGGTTGCAAAACGTCCCCAGTTCATACTAGGCTTGTGCTGGCTTTTGCTGGGCTTGGTGGCACAAACTTTGACATCTTCTGCTTTATGTCACTGATAAGAGGACTAGCACTTGGAGGCTCCAGAGCGTCCCTTGCATTATTCGAAGCCCTGGCCTTCACTTGTCACTACTATTCGTAAAGAGGTAAAAGGAAAGGAGAGTCTTACTTCATTCCTGGCAGTGCCAGCCCAGTGACTGTCATTATTTCCCAGTAATCCCGTAGGCTTTCCACTGACTTCAGAACTTGTGGCAAAGAAAGTAAAGAAGTAAATGTCAGCCTAACTGATTTAAATAATACCAATGCCTCACGCTGACAGGGAGCAGCACAAAAACCTGCAGATACCTCACCTGGGCATTGAAAATGGCCTCATCCACTTTAATAGCGTTCTTTTATAGAAGCCATATTTACGTGCCTCTTCCAATGTCTTGGCTTCAAAATCCTCAGACAATTTCTTCACTTGAAAAGAATGAAGTTAAAGAATTATCCTGCATCTACAGGTTGAGCTGGTTTTGATTTTTTTTGAACAGCCTGTCAATGTTAATCTGCTCAAATCCTCACCTGGCTTTTTTGTTCAGAGCAAAAAGTCAGGCTAAGCTGAAAACACAGCATAGCTACTTTGAGCAGGGAAGTAAGAGAGAAGGAAGAAGCAAAAAAATATCCCTGCATGGGCTTGGTCTCGCATTAACATAACTAAAATTACCTGCTGCCAGATTCAAGTTGCTTTAATGTCTGTGACTTCTTAAAATCCAGTTTCAACAGGGATAAAATCTAAGTAAGTGAATTGTGTTTGTCTTGTTGCAACTAGTCAAATACCCTACCTCACTTAACTTTTTTAAAAGGTTGACTTTTTTTCCGCTAGGATAGAGTAACAAATTCTTAGCTGCTTTTCTTAGAAAGTAATTTCAGTTCAGAGCCATGGAAAGATATTAAAAAGAGCTCCTACAAATGGAATGGGTGTTTTACAAGCCTACATGAAGATAAAATCATCTGCACAGGCACAAATTCACACTGTTCAGCTTTAAGTATCTCACTTGTGTGACTGAGCTAGGAGTTTAGGTTTCATCCATAATCTGCAGTGTCTTTGAAATGAAGCCCGAGCTCTCTGAGGCTATGTTAAGACTTCAGACCTGTCCTCCTCCTCAGTCATGCAGCTCCAGTGACCACTGCTGAAGCCCGCCATGGCTCCTGTCTATCAGGGAAAGCAACCCCTGATCTTCTTTCCATGGAAAAAGGTGCTCCGCAGAGGGTGGTGTTTCTCCAGCCTCTCCCATAAGAGGACACGGCTGGAGGACACTGCTGCATCTTACCCCTGGGAAGTGCTGGGAGGTCTTAGTTTTGCCCTCTGACCAAGAGGTTGTGTCCCTCATGCGGGCACCTCAGTTGGCTGACTGATGAACTGCCATCACTGGATCCATATCACAAGGAAGGCTGAATTTGCTGATGGGTGGGGAGGCAGTAGCAGGTATTTGGCACCTCGTTATCAGCATGTGACACAGTGCCACACTTGGTGGCAAATGTTAGGACATGACTGAGGCTGTGGGACTGTGCCCACCCCTCACAGTGCCTCCGATAACCAACCCTGCCAACTTTGTGTTAATGAAGTTGCAAACTCAAGTGGCTTGTGCTGTTGGGGTGGATTTTCTACAAGGCATCAGTACACAGACCACTGCTGCAGGGATGCTGCTGGCCAAGAGGAGCAGAGAGCCCAGTGTTTCTAAAAAGCACTGAAAAGAATCAAAAGCTCGCCCTTAGTGAGCTACCTAACTGGGAAATGATCTCACTTGACTCTCCAGCCACAACTCCTTGTGCTGAATTCTCTTTCTTGGAAGGAAAGGTGAGGGGAATTTGGCTATTATTACCCAAACCAAGTAAATTAAGAAACAGCAATAAACAATGGATCTATGTTAGCTTTCTTTTAGTTAGAGCAAGTGAAACTAGAGACTCATTTTTAATAATCAAGGTAAATCTGAAAAAAATTAATCATAACATTTTCAAGTTCCTATTTCCTATGAGGAGGTGGATGGATAACAGAGAAGCAATGTGGGTCTCAGTGTTGCTGGACGGAATTGGTGAGTGCCTCTATATATCGAGGCATTACTGGATCTCTGAATAGAAATTTAAAAGACTGATTTGAATTTTCACAATAATGTCAAAAAGTTTGGTCGTTACTCAAAAAAAAAAAAGGGGGAGGCATATACACATGGTATACGATTGGTATGTCAGGTAAGAAATTGGGAAAGAAAGCAGCATATAAATAGAGAAATGACTGTTTCTCTTTATTCACTGAAAACTGTCTGACCCAGCAGTTATGTAATGTCTCAGCATTACTTATTTGTTTACTTAAGTAATTTTCAGGTGCCTTCAAGGAAGTTTAGGTGATGAGAAATTACTTTGGGCTGCTTCTCCTCTACATGTGTGGCGGACCCATGGCTTTGGCAAGGATCTGCAGCAGTCGCTGTTGGCAGCTCCAACACAACTTGGCTCCACAGGGAGCGAGTGGGACCCTGCGCTGCCCGGGCAGCTGCTTTCCTAGGTGTAAATTCTGGTTATGGTCAATCTTTCCTTCTGTGTCTGAATTGCTCAAAATAGTATTATTACTGCTTTTTAGCTTCTCACCTGTTGTTTCGGAAAAGGAAGATTAACCAGTTTTCCTCTGATGCAAATTGATCTCTTGTCATATTAAGGTGCTGTATTTAGTTATCTTAAGAAAGAAGGTGTAACTGAAAGTACTTTCACACACTCATTTCACATTTCACATGCTATTTTACTCCCAGTGAGAATAAACCTTACTTGGGTTTCTGTCCCTAGTGACAATCTCTAAATAAGCTTTGAGTACCACCTCTTTCCTCTTAATATTCACTGCATAGCCCACAGATAAGAGCTCTCCAGAGCACCCAGTAGCTGACTGGTAAGCACAGCTGTCCAGAAAAAGCAAGCTCAGACTAGCTGGCTGAGCCTTCGCTGTATATAGAGAGAGAGCATACTTCACAAGGCTTTCACAAAAGTCAGGAAAAAGTCCTCACATTATTGAATAAATACTTCCTTACCGCATTATTAAGAATATTCTATAACTTTAAGCTTGAAAGACTCTGCTAAACTAAATGTAATTTGAGGAATACACACATTTGTTTATTATTGAAATATTTATTGGCTAGGAAACTAAATTAGATATCAATTCATACTAATTTCTGTTCAGTTACACTTTCGGATTTTCTTTTATCAGCACAGTGCTTTAGGACTTGTATATCACTGTCTTAGGGAAATTGCTAAACTCAGTCAAAACCCCAAAAAAGTATTTGTCTCCACATTAAGTTCTGTAACTCATTTAGTCAATGTTATTTTCAAAATCTGATATCCTACTGTATCTTTCAAATTCATCCTGTAAAACATCATTGAGTGTATGTCAAACAAACAGTATAAATTAAAAAAAAAATCAGTCAGCAGTTTGTCAGTCGACTGTAGAATTGCAAAACTGACCTGGTATGAAGTGGCCATATTTAGAAAATCTCTGTACAGCTGGGAGTTTGCCATGTGCTTGACCTAAGGTAGCTGTCATACTTGCAAAAAAAAAATCTTTATTGTAATTGTACTTACTGATACAAATATTATTACTTTTTGGCATCAATAAAAACCAAAAGCCTGCATGGAAAAACATTTGGCAGCACATGCCAGCATGGTAGCGTGGCTCGGCTGTAGCACCAGCCTTCCAGGCACTAAAAATCACCCAGCCATACACCATGGAAAGCAGCAAACACCAAGTATCCCACAAAACTCGGACTTGTTGAAATAAGCATATGTGTCGAAGACAAAGGATTATAATTAGAGGGATAAGAAAGCCTAGAAAATAAAAATATTGTCAGAACCCAGCATTTAGCATTATGGCACAGACACCACACACGGGTGTGCCAGCAGCAGGCTTAGCTCCCCTGCCCTCTGCTCTGCCATGGTATGGAGTAACGTTGCACAAACAATCTCTGCACGTCGCCAAATACATGACGTTATCTCTATTTAAGTAAGCAAGAACAAGGCTGAAGAGTTCTGTGTAAATACTTGTCACTGACTGATCTCTTATACCTTGAAGATGCATTTCTAGAAAGGCAAAAAACCAGAATTGTTCTTCCCATTGTATCTTCGAAAAAGCTGAAAAGTGCAATTTTACTAGGTTTTCCCAAACCTCAGAGAAACTTTTCCAAATGCCTATAAAGGTGGAGGATTAAATAAATGGTTTGTTGAAGTAATGGAACAGTTATTGGGCCTCATAACACATGCGTATTTTTAAATAAAAAAGAAAATACTGTGGGGTTTTTAAAATTTGGTTTAAAAATTCCTAACTACAAACACATCATTAGCGGTTTGTACTCACATCAACTTTGTATCAGGCAAGAATAAAGTTTTGTTTGTGTAACATTGTTGGGCAAAATAGTAACTACATAAATTTAAGAAAGAAAATAACTTATTTAAGCCAAGTTAATGGAAATTAGCATTATTAATGACAATTTAAGGAGGATTATATGATGTATTGCAGGTTTCAACCAACTAAAAATAGAAAAGCTATACAAGGCATAAAAATTGCACAATGTACAACTTTCAGTTCCAGGAAGACCGTGTTTGCAATCCTTGACTACAAATGGAGTTGCTTTCTGACTGCTGAGATGGACCTTCTGGGGCCATAATTAATATAGACAATCACGAGCTTTCCAAATGAGTCAGACATTTAAAAATATAATCTGATATTGGGCTTAAAGTTGTGAAATTTTTATAAAATCAGTTAGTGATTGCCTTCCAGTTTTTAAGCTGGGTTCACAATCTCAAAGTATGTTCCAGCACTGTCAGGCATTTTGAAACTGGAAATAAAGACTACTGTATAACCAATGTGATATTAGCAATGGGGCTTTTAAAAGACAGGCAAAATCCCAGATGAATATAGTGAGACACCCAGTATGGTCATAAAAGTCAGCGGTGCCTGCTGAAGAGTTCCTCATTGTGCCAACTCATTAACTCAGGATGCTTATTATTAACTCAGTGTGCTAAAAAATTTCAGGGAAAATAATGTACGTTCAGGATGTCCTTGGTAACCCTCAACAGTCTGTGAGGGCTTGGACAGCTCTGCAATTCAGGTGAGCCTTTGAAAGACCAGAAATGACATAAGCAATTTTGGTCATCTCCTGGAGCTGACATCTGCAGGAAGCTCACGTGTTGCTTTCCAGCCATGCTATTGCAACAGCATCTCCCCAGTGTCATTAACGCAGGAGCGCAGCTCCAGCTGGAAGCTCCTGTGTGTCAGCCAGACAGCCCGTGGTGTGGAGTAATACCTGTGTCAAGGGATGCTTCCAGAGCAGGGGCTTCGCTAGAATCTAGGTCCGGAGGGGGGAGGAGGGAGTCGAGGATGGAGGTGTCCCTCTGCCATCGCTCTGCTTGCTCCCACCTGAGGCTGACTGGGGTCCCTGCTGCTCCCTAGAGAAAAGATAAGGCTCAGGAGCTGCACGCCAGGACAAAGCGAGAAGCAGCACTTTCTGCTTTCTCTGCCTGCCATCCAGCCGGCCAGCTAGAAAACACAGACTTCCAGACTTAAAGTTGCTTGAAAATACTTATATTTTCTAATTTAGAGATTCCCATTGACTTTATCCATGTGTCTCCAAAGCCATGACAGAGCATAGTGATCTGAAGAATCCAGAATACTCTAGGCGACGTGTTTGCACTGGTAATGCGCCGGGCTCCTGATTGAGTGACTCGTTCTGCAGAACACGTGCAACGCAGTGCAATGCAATGCAGTGACGGAACGACAGCAGAGAGGTAGCACGTCCCGCTTGGCCCATCTACTGGTCACACCGCACGCAAGTCTGCAGACTTCTAGCTGCTCAGTGAGAACGCATGACTCCCTTGGCTGGCCAAGCTGGGCATTCCGCAGCACAGCAAGAGCTGCAGACCAGTTTCTTTAACGGCCCACAAAGCAAAGGAAGGCTAGGGACATGGTGACAACTCCAAACACCACGGAGGTGTAGCAGGCATGGAGGGAACTGGGAGCATTGCTACTGGAAATCTGGGGATGTTGCAAGGCATATGGGGAACAGAGCTGTAACGCTGGAGGGAGGCAAGGTCTCATGTTGATAAAAGCTCATTCGTGCATTTGATTAGTTTGCATAAATGAACAGAATTTGAATCCACCTTGTGGATTCCCTGAATTCTGCCCTGACCTTCTCAATTGTGCAGCACGGTTACGGTATAAGCCAAGTTTGGTAGGTCAAGCCCACTTCAGAGACAGCTAACATGGAAAGATCAGAGCCAATGGGTCTGAGCATTGATGTGTCCCGGCAGGCTCAGTGGCAGGACTGGTTGTGCCAGAGAGCTTCGAAGGGCTGAGAGACTATCGTGGTCTTTCCTTTGGCAAAATGTTTGGTCAAGGAGAACATGGTGTTCTGGAAAGCTGTGATCTTTTTAAAGAAAACAGTAGCAATTTTGTTCAACTCTACAGACTGACCGTTATTTAAATCATTTATATAGTTGTCCTCATAAAAATGTAGTCATACTAGGGACATTACCATTTAAGGAATAAAGCAGGACTACGACGGTGTCTAATAGCAGTTAGAACAGTGTACAGCACATTTCCCCATTATTTCTTAACAAATTGTATGTGAATTTTCCCAAAATCGTAAATACCAACTTGGTATTTGTAGATTTTTCTTTTGTCCTTGCTGTGAACTGAAAGAACAAGTTTACTGGACTATGAACTACACAAAGATAGATGCAATAATGAAATCTTAACCAGCTGTAATCACAGTTAAATTGGTACAAACACATTAAGTAAAACTTGGCTTTATAGGAAAAAACCAACAATTATTTTATTGATAAATATTTTAATTTTCTTGGAAATTTGTTTAGGAAACGTCAGTCTTGAACAGCTAGTTCTAGTAGAAAATTGAGCAATTACCCATCTATTTATTTATTTGTTAATAGTAGAAAGCATTTCCTACAAGTGCAAGAGTTCAGGTTATCACACTGTTATACCCGCATCTGACATGACAGTTTACAGGAAGCAAAGTAGAGATAATTTGTATGTGGCACATGGGATTTACAGAAATTAATTCTTTGCCCTACAAAAAGTTTGTCCTTCAAAAAAGCCAGTGAGAATTTTCTCATTACTTTGAACAGAGGAAGGATCAAGACTATTGTATTTAAAAGTTATTATGCAACTATCTATAGCTAGTAAGTGAGCCATGTTTTTGCAACGAAGAGCTTCATTTTCAGCGCAATTCACAAAGTAGAGGAAACAATGAATAGTTTTCTGTCAATCAGATCATACTAATTATTAAGATTACAAAAAGGGTGGATCAAGACTTAATGGGTCAAATTCTGACCTCATTTGTCTTGACTCTTCTGAGTTTAAAGAAGGTACTCTGGATTTTCATCAGCCTAAATGAGATTAAAATCTGATGTAGCATGACAAGAGAGGAGTGAGAACACGTGAGAGAACAGC
>NW_010557086.1:9471-10805 GCF_000687285.1 Phaethon lepturus | reverse complement strand
TGGTCAAGCAGGACCTGCCTTTCATGAACTTCATGAACTGGCTGGGCCTGATCCCTTGGTTAATTTTTTTAATAATTTGTTATTAAAATTCTATTTTTTTAATGGAAGAACAAAACACCAGTGAAGATACCATTTAAAATGGAGATTCTTAGAAGAATTTATCAGTCACTGAACAATATACACTGATGTAATCAGTCATGGTATGAAGCATGTCCTGCCCCAGAGTGCTCAATCACTGCCGATGAGTTCCAGCAGGGTCACGAGTTACTGCTGCGTTACACCTCGCTTTAGCATATGCTCTCGGTTTCAGTGACTGTATCTGTGCAGCCCAGCTCGAGCACTGCCAGCTTTTTTCAGGATGCACTGAACTTCTGCAGCTTTATCACGTTAAGGTAAACCCTGAACAAAGCCATATCAGCTCCCTTGAAAATGAATAGAGATATGCAAAGGGAAAAGCATTGCAGGTGGTTTCTGCCATCTTAAAATTCATCCACAAGTTTTGTATCTTTGGAACTTCTATCAGAGAAGGATTTACTTATTTCCAAATAAAGCAAGCCACAGTGTCCTTTGTGACAAAAATATATGGACAGAAAAGGATATCTTGCCAAAGATGAGGACAATGCGTGGTGGCTGAAGAGCACGAGTTTTCTGAACCTTTTCTCAAGGGACATCACAGATGCTCCGCTGGCAGGTAGAATTGCCCCTTTCTCTTGGAAACGGAACAGTTTTGTATCCTCCCAGAGGTCACAAAGTTTGGTTCTTTTCTGAAAGCAAGTGTATGACCTGTCTACAGGTAGATACTTACTAAGAGGTGGCATTTTCCGAAGTGTCTCAGTGACTTAGAAGCATAATTCCAGCTGGAAGTTAAACTCACAGGTCAGCGGCAGACCCAATTCATTACAAAAATAAGTGAGCATACAGCGGTGTTTGTGTATATATACACACACAGGAAAATACAGAACTACATGAAATGCCCTTTACAATAAACTTTTTCCTTTGCATTGTCAGCAAAAAAAAAAAAAAGAAAAAAAATAGGTCAGTGCTGATATAAACTTTGTACACAGAGGCGATCGTGAAGGTACTCTGCAAATGCAGTGTGTATTGCTGGGACAAGCAGACAAGTCTCAGCTGAAGTGTCAGCAGTTCTCTGCTGCCTGTTCCTCTTTCTATTTATGCTTCAGCTCTGCACTCACTTAGTTCTGTTACTTGATATTCATAGGAGCTAAAATACCCTTTAAAATACGGGGTCATACTGGAAATAGGATGAAGACATTTCTGTGTTGATAGCTGTGGCAGAGAAGGAATCTTACATCTGAAATAGGGTTAGAAAGAGT
>NW_010557086.1:0-9460 GCF_000687285.1 Phaethon lepturus | reverse complement strand
GAGTGTCTTCAAAGCAGCTCCTGATATTGGTTCTCATCATTGTGTTTATGTCCACACTTTTGCCCGCAGCCATCTAGTCAACATGAGGAGATGCCAGAACACAGAGCCAGAGAGAGAGAGATTTCCGATAAACCGTCTCTCGGCGCACTGCGGAGGAAAGCCTAAAGCTTCCAAAGAAGTGATGGTCCACCAGTGCTCCTGTGCCTTTAAATGAAACATTGGGGCTGCCTCTTTTATGAAGTTCTTTTTTATAAATTCAGAAGGTAATAAGGTCACTGAGCCTGCAACCGCGCGTGCACAGGGACATATCCTATATTCGTAACGCCTTACTAACACCGGCGGGGGTCAAAGCAAGCTCTGGGGAACAGACCCAGGCACAGCTCAGGGTCTAGGATGAAATCAAAATGATGTCTCTTGGAGTCACTCTTTCACCCCGCAAATTCAATCCAGAAATTCAGACCCACAGCCTCCCTTGTGAGTACTCCAGGCTGCAGAGGAAATTAGACCTGTGTGTTTGTATCGATCTGTCATAAAACTAGAGACCACTTGCAAAACCAGCGTTTGGATTTTTAAACCTCAGCAATGTATAATCTGAGCCTGTATCTGGTCTTCACTTAAAACAACACATTGTTGATTTGGTAAAACAGTGAATGTAAATAGGATCGTTAAATCACTTTCATTTACATCAAGTTTTGGAATGTTTATGTTGGCATTTTTCTAGGACTTGACTCTGTAAGGGAACGGAATGTGCTCAGTGGACTGCTGACTCCCCTCCACTTTTCTCTTTGAGCTGTGATATATCCATGTGTGAGGGTAGTCTAACAGTATCAACAAATCAGAACAATATTTTTTCACCTCTCTTTTTCAAGAAGCAGGAAAACTGTGTATCTTGCAAGGTTGCAGATCTAACAACACTTTCTCCTCAAGTCCACAAGAAGCTGTGAATCCCTCTCGCCTGCCAAGCCATTTCACTTTCATTTCACTTTTAATCAAAATGTGAACAAACGGGAATAATACTTCCAACTTCCTGCACCAAAGACAAAACCACAAAATGCTGGCACGTTATTATTTCACCTGCCCCCAGTCATAAGGAAAGTGGAAGTCTGCCTGTCTCGCTCCGGCTGCTTGCTTTCTGGACTGAAGCTGTCAGAACTCAGGAACTCACAGTTCTCCTCCTCTATAAGGAATTCAAATATAAGTATGTTTCGCACTCATGTATGGATGAGCTGGGATGCACACATGGGACAAATGCATGCAGATCAAGGTCCACATATACTGCTACGTGGATCCCCAAAAGAACTGATGCACTTTTCGTGGAAGAATAAGCCATCTTTGCTTATGTCCATCAACTAGGTTTTATTCACATTATTCTTGGGTGTCTCCATTTCAAGGATATTCTTAGGCTTAGGTACTGCAGGGACTAATTTTCTTGGAGAGGTCTTCCCAAATCTAAACTGAAGATTTCTACCATAAACCACAGAAATTTCAAAGTGTAGACCAGAAACCATAGGACAACTGTTGTTATAGATGTTCCTTGACTGAACTAACACAGTAGCCAAAAGCCCACCAACTCTCGTGGACTTATACTGAAAATCACTCTCAATAAAGGAAGTATTTTACAAATAGAAAACTGAAGGAGCAGTGTAGGTCTCGTGGGGGGCCAGTGAAAATCAATGAAATCTGTGTGAGGGAACGCAGACCTGCTATCTCAGTAACATGGCTGGGAGAGATGAATGTTCCTTTGAAATGCTACATGGGCTACATGGGGCAAATACGGGTCAAACAGCCCAAGTCCTACTGCTACAGCTATTCCTGCTAGCACGGCCATCCAGGAACCTGGAAAGACAGACTGGCAACTGGGGAGTAGGATGCTGGACTACAGGTCTGCATCACTGAAGTCAAGAAGAGGGGCTGCAGCGAGGACACAAGGGGCTGTGGGTGCCAGAAAGCCCTGCTGTGAGACAACCACCCTCTTGTATGCATGTTGCATCCCAAGGGGGCAGGGGAGCCAAAAACACCTACAGGCTGAGGTCCCTTATGTGCCAAGGCTGACACCTCTTACACTTATCCACGGGGAAAGCTGAGTATGACCCTGCTGTGCTCTTGCACTGCGTGCAGCAAGTTTCAGATGTCCTGAGAAATGAGGAGGTCTTTCCACCCACCCATCTCTCAGGACATCTGGGGAAGAGCAGATCCATAACAACCAAAGCACTGCAAAACTGAACGGGTTTGCACTGCAAACTGTAAAAGGTGTCGTTATCTGCCAGAGGTAACCCAAGAAATCCACGGGAGAACTGAAATTAGCCAAGTGCCTTATCTCAAGTGCAGCTGTGATATTTCTCCCACCCTGTCAATGAGTGACAAATAGTCTTGCTGCGACGTTTTATGACTTTGGGTAACCCCTGATCCCAAAGTCCTTCCAGGCATGGCTGCTTGAGAGAGAGCCTGAGCACCGCAGGCCTGCAGAAGATCTTCTCCCCGATATTTTATGCTCCTCAGAAGGGTACTGACTGTGTGTACTCCTTTCAGTGGTCCCTGGCAACACTGCTAAAAGCAAGAAAAAACATTTCTACCTTCATCATTAATAATACGTCATACTGCAGTAATATCTCAATTGCTTTTAGCAATTATGTTCCATCTCTACACAAAACTCTTAACCAATTACTATGCTGTGCAATGATGAGTGTCATTACGCACAAACAGCCAGTACCTGACAGGTAATAAAATGAGTAATAAAATACGTAGTGCTATGTACTATTGTTAACAACCCCGAGTTTATATTGAGGCTATGATTCAAGACTCTTTACTCACTTCCAACAAATATGCAGGTTCATCTTAAAATTAGTATAGATGCAGTACTCTTTCAATATACAGTATGTTGTATTAAAACCATCATATTTTGTTTATCTCTCCCACTCTAAATTAATAGCTTCCTTTTTTTCATGTTTAGTATAACTGCATTATTGGGCTTTATTTTTATTTTGAAGAAAGCTGTGAAAGCAGTAAATGAAAAAATACTGACTAGAAAAGGCACTTTGTATTGAATTTCTTAAGATAAAAAAATAATCTTACCGTATTTTGGCACTGATTCATGCTTTCTTTTACCTCCTACTGCTGGCAATACCGCAATACACAGGATGTTACACTGACAGAAGACATGATTCGAGGGAGTTCCTTCCACTGTCTTCCAGAAGTCTATTGAAATGCAGTGGTTGACCACTAAACTATAAAATAAAACTGGAACTGATGCAAATTTTTAAACACTGAAAGCAATGATCCATTTGAATGGATCACCTAGAGGTAATTAAATTGTTAGTAGATGACCTTCACAGTGCAAAAATAGAAATGGAGGAACAGGTAAGACTATAAAATGCAAGGCTGTGCACTAACAACTAAATGCTCTGCTGAAAACTGAGAACTTGGAGGCTGAAGCACCAGAGAGTAAGAAATAGCTGAATGTGCAGTAGTTAAACTTTCACTGACTACAGGCTATCAACAGCTTGAGACCACACAAAACCCAAAGGTAATCTTAGGTTGTACTAACTGAGATGTTTCCAGAAATGATGGGAAATCCAGTTGTCCACATCATTGTATATGATACTACAGGACATCATCTAAATATTGTGTATTGTTGATGCCATCCTCATTCAAGAACGATAACATCACTGAGACGCAATGAAGCAGCACTACGCAGGTATGAGAAATGATGAGCCAGTCTCATGAGCAGAGAGAAAAAGATACTGGCTTAGCAGTCTAGACTTATCTAAAGAAAAAGTGAGAGGAACAGAATTGTTGCCTATAATCTTTCAGGTGAGTTAAAAGCAGAGCGCAAGAAAAGCTGTTCAAGAGATGCTGAGGGATCCTAAGGTAAAAATTAGACACAGTTTTGAGGTAAAATTTTCTAATTGCTACTTGAGGCAAGAACTTTTAACTTTTAGAGAACTGTAATAAATATACCAAAGGATTATCTGTTCTAATATTCTGCAGAAGACCTTCCAGTCCCATGTTTTATAATTACATGATTTACACTCATATCTATGAACAACCTTGGCAATACTACAGGAAGGAAGAATATCAGAGGCTGATCCTTTGAATGCACCATACCAGGGCATGGTTTCTGAAGTCCTTTTTCATGTCAGCTGCAAAAAAGAAAAGTTGAAGTACTGCCTGTATTAAGACATTTGCTGTTTATATTAAGGCTTTTATTAAAAGTGGGTATGCAGATACACGGACATTCTTCATGTGCTTGCCAAAGCACAGGAGCTGTAAGTATGACAAGTGACGTCCGTATTTGTGAGCATGCTTCCTTGCTTTTGCAACAGGGAATTACTTGGGTTTCATTTGTACTGTGCGAGCGCACGATAGCCCTGACGTGGCTGATTGGAAGGATAGGTATTTAACTGGCCTGTCATTACCGTACAGTCGACACCAAACTAGCGGCATGTTTTCCTCCAATGCCTGGGATAAATCCTACAACCTTTGTGACACACAACAGTGTCAAAAAACGGCTGGGAATCTGCTGTGAGGAAAGCCCATCAGCTGGCTAGCAGCGTGCACAGAGGCCAAGGGTCTGGTCTTCCTTGCTAAATCAAAGCGCAGAAGCCAGGAGGAGCTGCAGTGGCAGAGGATCTCTCTGCCAGCTCCACGGCCCAACTCTGCATTTTACCCTTGAGTGAAGCCTCTACACGTCCGTACTCAGTTGGCTTTCCTGCCTCCACGTGCAACACCCAATCATCCCGCCGAGACCCAGATCACCAGGTTTGCAGGAACCTCCAGCCCCTCGTCTGAGATCTTGTGAAGCTACCACAAGGAACCTGGCTATATAGTCAATAGTAACTCTGGTCTTTTCAAGCCTGGAATTTTTCTAATTTTATATAGTGGCAGAGATTTAAAAAAAAAAAAAATTATTGAAATGATATAAAGTACATAATTCTTAAAGTAAATAAATCAAAATAGGATAGAAGCCTAGACTCATACTACAGCCTTTTTCAGTTCCCTTAAGTTGTCATGTTTGCTTAAGAAAAACATTGCTCTGAGTGTAAAATATAAGCCAGTATGACCTTCGCAATCAGCTGGAGACAACAAATCAGTATAATCCTAATTAACATTCTACTCATTTATATGTTTTTCTTAAAGAGAAACCTGTAACATCCAATAAGGTTTCACTGCAAGTGCCAAATGAAAATGAAGAAATGAACCACCATGTACAGAGAAAAAATGAAAAATGTCTCAGAAAGCTACTGATTGCTCCAAACTACACTGAAGGAGTTCCGAAGACAGCTATGCCAAATGGTAACAACGATTTTACTCAACAATTCTGCAACATAATGCTACTGTATTCATTTTCTAAACACAGACAGGATTGCTCTCTGACAGAAAACTTTTCATGATAAAGAACCATCCTGTCTGCTTTAAATCTCTTTCTTTATCTAGGTCATACAAACATGTAGCATGAAGAATTCTGGTATATGAATTTAAGGGGATTACTCAAGGGCATGAAGTCACTCACTGCTTAAATTTTGTCAGGTTAATAAAGAACTTTATCATTAATGAAAATGCATTAATAAAAATTCTAGTTAAAGACTAATTCTATGTAAATGATTTTGTTTTTGCAAAAATCTAGGCTGGTGATGGTTTCTTTCGATGAGCTCAGCATTTTTCTACATCTCATATACGATATGAACAGACACACAGCTGCTCTTTATGAACCACTCTTTATGAACAGTTCCTTCTGTCAGGATGCTATGAAGGATCTTGTCTGGTTTGATTAGGCCTTGTTAAATGTTCACAAGTAGATGAGCTTTCAAAAGATAAATATGACAGAAGCGTTCTTCCTCTGCTCTTAGGATTAAATGGAAGTTTTCCTTTAAAATAATAAATAAATCAGTAAGGAGCCCAGAAGAGTTCTGCTGCTCTACTGAGCAGCTTGCTCCCATTGCTGGGCCATGTGTTTACCATTTCTCATTCTAGGCAAAACTCTCTCTCCACACTCGCAGAAAGCGCAGTGAACAGGTATTTATATGCTCTGATAATAAATTCAAACTGTGACTTCTTACTAGCTCAGAACATGCACCCTGACCCTTAATCACCAAGTAACGGCATCAGCTTTACGTACGGTATCAGCCTCAGTTGAATGCTGGTAGACTTAGATTACAACAATATGGTTATGTTTACAGCATACTCCAAACTCTGGGTCAGGCCTGAACTTGAACCCAAAACACATGCTGCACAGACAGTTAGGGATAGGCTTTAGATGGGCAAGAGGACAAGAGAAGGTGAGAGGTTAGGGCCTGCACTGTGCCTTTACACAGACTCAGATATTACCTATCATCAGTGTAAATGGCGCAACACTATGTGTTAATCCTAAATCCAACTCATTTGCTCAAGACGAGCCTTGACATCACCTGTCCTGAAGAAAGGCGGGATCTGGAGGAGCCTGGGTGTGGTTGCTTCTCAGACGGTCTCAACGACCATGGTTGGGCAGAAGAACCATAGGCACTTCTTGTTGTAGCTACCGAGACACATGGAGGCATGCTAAAGAGCATGGCAAGGTTTAGTCCATTACTTGCCCTGGCTATCAAAGCACAATACAAACAATGCCAATTAGGTCTTAATTCGAACATAACTGCAATGAGCTTTCTGAATGAACTATACAAGATTTCAGTCTATATGTAAGTAGGCTGTGCATATATGAACAGCTGAAACTACAAAAGGTTTGGGGCCACTCAAGACATGAAATCATTGATCAAGTGATCAACGCCTTTCTGTGCCTTTTTCCACAAGTCTATCATTTTCTGAGTTGGAATACTGATATTTTACATGAAAAGATGCACCGTGTACAGTCTTCAGCCTGCAAGTAAAATGTCACAATTTCCAGTCCACTGGAACTTTTCCTTAGCCACTATATGTTTAAATACATTCTTCTCTCCATGTTTATTGTGCTTCTCCTAAACAGTTTACGCAATCCTTTTTTCTTCCTCCTTTGCGCCAGTAATGTGTTTCCCAAGAGTACTGTTGTTACTGGCCTCATATAAACTCAGATGTTCCATATTCATCAAAAAAGAAATCATCAGAGAGTACAAACATATTTCATGTGAAATTATGTAGTATACACTGTTTCAGCTGGTGTTGATTTACAGATTTAACCAAAAAAAGTCACATGAAGTTCTTTAATATATTAGTTTGGAGCAGCACTAGCCCTGCTCCAGCCAAAGTGAATGCAAGCAATTATCTTTCAACCACCACTGTTTGATTTGTTATAGTAGGCACAAAGTATAGCACTTGGGAAAACCACCACTTTATAGAAACCTAGAATGACTGGATTTTCCCCCATTATGAAATATTTTTAAAGGATCTAGGTCTTACAGCATTGTGATAAAGCACCACGGCATACAGAGAAAGCAACAAATCTCATTGCTTTGTGCGTGTTGAAAGAAATATTATTATTTTCAAAAAGGCGGGATAATGGTTGGGCACATGCCTGACTTAATCACGCCTTTGATCGCATCTGTAAAGGCAAGGGAATATATCTCATTACCTTCCAAACACATTATTGGATGAGAAATGTTCTTCCGACAGAAGAAATTGTTAACAGTTCTAATACCTTCTTCCCTCAATGTGGGACTGAAAATCCACTTTCCACAAGCAAAGTTGGAGCTGCAGGACTATGGAAAACCAGAAATTTATGCACACAAAGAAACTCCCAAACTGGGCCTTTTGTCCAGTGAGAGAGGATCTTTGTTGTATCGCCATGCAGGCAGTGAGAACGGAGGAGCAGGTGGCTTGCCCTGAGATTACTGTTCCCCTTGTAATGCCAACATGACATAGCCAGCAGGATTTCTGGCACCAACATGATCTACTGGTCCTTCCAGCATGTATTACTCTGCACACTGCCCCCAATCTTTTCTCTATTCTCATCCTCCAAGGACTGATATAAAACGAGTATGTCCTAAGCATGTGCACTTTGGTTTCTGTCCTCCAGGTTCTCCCCAAGTTCTTAAGAAATGGATCTACAGATAACCTCACAGACACTTTGAAAAGCTCTCTTGGGGATGGGAAGAGTTGCGATGTTGGCATCTCATGAATCTCACATGATCTGGGGTAAAATCCTGGCCTGACTTAAGGCAGTGTGGTCACGGGAATCAGGTTCTCACCTTCACATCTTCATAAAATTTTAAGTCAAAATTAAAAGATTTCAAAAGTTCTTGGGCATTCATTTGGAAACGGATACATTTCTCATCTTTAAATTTGCTTGAAAAGCTGGACAATGTAAAAGGAGTGGTGCTGTCAACCACTGCATGTGTTGTACAAACTAACCCAGCAGATTTTGCACTGAAGTAGGTTAGGAAGTATTCTCACAAGCCCTCCCTCCACAAGAGTGGATAATAATCTCTGGTTACCAGCCAGTAGCAAAATGCTGATAATATCAGCCACCACAGTTTAAAGAAGACATCACACCATGCCTTCATGAAATATAGAGTAATTCAGGTTGGAAGGGACTTCTGGAGGTCATCTGGTCCAAGCTATAATGAAAGCATGTCCAGTTAGTACAAGTTGCTCAGGGTCATGTCCAGGCAAGATTTTAATATCTCTGAGCTTGTCTGGGCCCCTATTCCAATTTTTCACTTACCCTCACAGTAAATAATTCTTTCCAAATATCTAATTAGAAATTCCCATGCAAATTTTGCCTACTGCCTCTTGTCCTATCCCTGTCTACCTTGGAGAAGACTCTCTCCTCAGTTTCCCTGCACCTTCTCATTTAACTAGTTGCAGCCAGCAGTAAGATCCCCCTGACCCTTCCCTAGGCTGAGCAGACACAGCTCTCAGCATCTCCTTGTACATCAAGTGCTCCAGCCCAACCCCACCCTGACAGCCTGCCCTCTTTGGGGCTTGCCCTGGTGTGCCAATGCATTTCTTGCACGAAGACACCTTTTCATTGTCTATTTTAGATAATTGCATAATTTAGCATAAATTAAAGTTGAGATAACAAACTATTAATAAACCTTATTTTATTTCTTTTGTTCAATGTGCTTTCAAGAACCTACCTTCATTGCCCTGTCTAGTTAGACAAGCAGCATTGTGATACCTATGGCTCCTATTATAGAGCCATTTTTCTCATCACAGAGATCTACTTATTAATTTACCTCATCTATTTCTACCATTTCCCAAAAGACTTGAAAGGTTTGAGCTTGTCCAAATGTTATTAGTTTGGATAATACTTTAATTGTGCACAAGTCTTTAAGCTTCTAGCCCCAGATAATTCTCAAAATGGTATCTGTACAATCTCTTTTGGAATTTGTACATGATAATGCTACTTTTAGCTTCTTCACATCACAATCATAGAATCATAGAATAGTTTGGGTTGGAAGGAATCTTCAAAGGCCATCTAGTCCTACCCACCTGCAGTGAGCACGGACATCCCCAGCCCAATCAGGTTGCTCAGAGCCCAGTCCAATCTGAC